>NW_026110850.1:335000-435000 GCF_024679095.1 Eriocheir sinensis
TTGTCAGGTCCAGGACTTTTATTTGTTTTAAGTGAATGGAGAGCTTTAAGGACTTCATCGGTTGTTATTTCAAAATTAGGCAATGCATGCTCGAGATTTACAATAGTACTGGTGTTGGTGGTAGCGAGAGGAAGACTGTTAGTATTAAACACCGAGGAAAAGTAATTGTTTAAGAGGTTTGCAATGTGTTGGCTGTCAGTCACTAGTGCACCGTCGCTGTTTGTTAAAGGTCCAATACCACTTTTGATCGCCTTTCTGTTGTTTATGAAACTGAAGAAAGATTTCGGATTATTTTTACAGTTGGCTGCAATATTTTCTTCGTATCTACGCTTTGCCTGACCTACTAGTCTTTTTACTCGTCGCCTGGCATCATTATAAGGTCTAATGTTTTCGGGCGTGCTTTGTTCTTTCTTTAACCTGTAAAACAATTTTCTCTCATTGACTGATTGTTTAATTTCGCTATTAAACCACGGTGGGCTTTTATGAGTGTTAATTCGCTTCTCGCACAAGGGGACGAATGTGTTCTGCTGACTGAGTAAGTGATTTTTAAGGCTTAGCCAGGCTTCCTCTACGTTGCCGTCATCTGATAGTTGTATTTCTGTTAGTTTTTTGTCGGATTTCTACGAAGTTAGCTCTTTTGAAATTGGGCACCTTTATTTTATTTTCAGTCACTGATGATTGAGCTTTAATGTCGACGCGCACTAATTTATGATCGCAAGAACCGAGGTGTTATCCTACCGTGACACTACTGATTAGGTTATCTTGGGTCGTTATAACAAGGTCGAGTATATTATTTTGTCGAGTTGGCTCAGAAACCATTTGGCTTAGATAATTTTCTTCTAGAAATTCGATCATTCTATGTGACTCGCCTTCTGTACCTGACAGTGTCGCCCAGTCGATATGGGGGAGGTTAAAGTCTCCTAATATCAGTGAGTCGCTGTTATTAAGTGACTGCCTTAAGACGCTGTACATTTCAAGGTCGTCATCGAGTGATTGCCCGGGAGGTCTGTAGGTGACAGATATATTTAAGTTGACTTTTGCAATGTTTACTCGCACGCACAAATGTTCAACGTTACTGTTTCCCGGTGTTTTGTCAGTGGGTTGCAAATAGCTTTTGACATAAAGGTCGACGCCACCGCCTCTACGGTTTACACGATCTTTGTTGAAGAGTCTGTAGCCATCTATGTTGTATTCGGAACTTAAATCAATATTTGTGGTGTCGATAAATGTTTCGGTTATAGCAATTACGTCAAAATTTTCTGTTAAAGCAAGACATCTCAGTTCATCAAATTTGTTTCTTAGGCTACGCGCATTGAGAGAGAGAGAGAGAGAGAGAGAGAGAGAGAGAGAGAGAGAGAGAGAGAGAGAGAGAGAGAGAGAGAGAGAGAGAGAGAGAGAGAGAGAGAGAGAGAGAGCGAGAGAGAGAGAGAGAGAGAGAGAGAGAGAGAGAGAGAGAGAGAGAGAGAGAGAGAGAGAGAGAGAGAGAGAGAGAGAGAGAGAGAGAGAGAGAGAGAGAGAGAGAGAGAGAGAGAGAGAGAGAGAGAGAGAGAGAGAGAGAGAGAGAGAGAGAGAGAGAGAGAGAGAGAGAGAATCAGTTATCCTGCTCTCCCTCGCCGCCCTTGTATTCCTGTTCCTTGTTCTCTCTTCCCCGCTGCGTCCTGTCACCCTCTCCCTCGCCGCCCTTGTATTAGTGTTCCGTGTTCTCCCTTCCCCGCTGAGTCCTGTCACCCTCTCCCGCTCACTTCCTCTCGTTCCCCTTCGCTGCTCGAGCGTGTTGCTTATTCCCTTCATTTATCCGGGAATTGCTTGATCCCTCCATATGTTTCTCAATAGTTCACTTTTGTTGGTTTCTTTTTTATCTTCGCTTTTGTGATTCATGTCTTTAAAACTCTTCCTTTTTGTGTGTGTATTCTTTAGTTTTAGTTTTCATCCTTTCTTTCATTTTTCTTACTTTGCTTTCTCTTTCAATTCCATCTTTTCATTCATTTACTTTGTCTAATTTCTTTTTGTTCGTCCATCTCGATGTTTTCACGTTTTCCTTCTTTTACTGTTTCCTTGTGTTTTAAATTTCATCCATTTTACTTTCATTTTCCTTTTCTTTCTCCTTCAATCCATCTGTTTCCTTGACTCCAAGTATCATATTTTTGCCATTTTCGATTTCCACTTATTCATTTTATCGCTCTCTGATTCTAGTGTATTTTTTTCTTGTTTTATTTTCATACATCTTATTTATTTCTTATATTTATTCATCTTCAATTCTCACTCATCACTGATCAATACTTCTCTCTTTTAATAGTTTTATCTTTCCTTCTCCTGAGCCTTACTCCCTCTCATTCCTCTCTTTTTTCCACTCCTCATTCCTTCACTCTGCTTTTCTCCTTTTTTTGATGTTTGTCTCTTTTCTTCGTTCTGTACTTCTTTCTTATATTTTTCCCTTGTTCTTCCTTTTGTACGTTCAAGCTATTCCCTTTCTTCCTCTATGAGTTTTCTAGCTTTACTCTATTTCCCTCTGTTCGGTTTTCTTTCTCTTATAATTTCTCAGTCTTGCTTCTTTCTTTTCGATTTTTCCTATTCCTTTAGCTCATAATTTGTCTACTTACGTAATAAACTTTATTTCAGTTCTCTTTTGAATACTTTAGTGTTTTTTTTCTCAGCAGATGTTTCTTCAATCCTTCCTTCCTTCTCGCATGTCTATATCCGTCTTCCTTCTTTCTTCTCTCTTCCTCTTGTTTCGCACCTTATTCCATCATTTTCATTCTCCTCCATTTATTTCTTCTTTTCTCCTGTTTCTTCCCTTCCTTCTCATTTTCTCCTTTCAGTCCTTCATTCTCGATAGTTTGAGTGACTTTTCTTCTACTTGCTATCTTTTCATCATTATCTTTCTTCAGTCTTTTATTTAGTAATAATATTTAGTAATTATTTTCCTCTTATTCCTCTTTCCTTCTACCTTTATTCTTGTAAGTTACTGTTTTTCTTTCCTTTCTTACTTCTTATCTTTTTATATGTTCATTCTTTCTTTTTTTTTTTTTTCTTCCATCCTTCATTCTCCTTCCTGTCCTTCTTCATTCAATTCTCTCTCGTAAGCTCATTAGTTTTCTTTTCCCTTTCGCATTTATTTTTCTTTCTTTATTCTTTCATTCCTTCATTCTTATTTACTGGTTTCATCTCCATTTTTATACATTCCCCTCTTCCTTAATGTTTTCATTATACTAACTTGATCGGATATTTTTACCTCGTTCTCCTTATCTCTTATCATTTTCCATTTTTACATTTCCTCCATTCTTTCATCCTTTCCTTTTTCATTCTTTATTCCCTCATTCTCACACATTAGTCTCTTTCTTTTTCCGTTCTTCGTTTTTATTCCTTGTGTCCATCTCTTTTTTCTCTTGTTCTAGTTATGTTCTTTTTTGCTTTTCTCACTCTTCAAAATCCATGTTCTGCGTGTTTTGTCTCAATTACCTTTTTTGTTGCTCTCTCTCTCCAGCGAACCGTGAAAAATAGCCAATTAGGAAAGACAACGAAGGAGATAAGAAGACCGACAACAAAAAACAGCAACAACACCACAATCAACATTACCACCACCACCACCACTATCAACATCACCACCACCACCACCACCACCACTATCAACATCACCACCACAATCACCACCACCACCACTATCAACATTACCACCACCACCACCACTATCAACATCACCACCACAATCACCACCACCACCACTATCAACATCACCACCACAATCAGCACCACCACCACTATCAACATCACCACCACAACCACCACCACCACCACTATCAACATCACCACCACAATCACCACCACCACCACTATCAACATCACCACCACAACCACCACCACCACTATCAACATTACCACCACAATCACCACCACCACCACTATCAACATCACCACCACAATCACCACCACCACCACCACTATCAACATCACCACCACAATCGCCACCACCACCACCACCACATATCACCACCACAATCGCCACCACCACCACTATCAACATCACCACCACAATCGCCACCACCACCACTATCAACATCACCACCACAATCGCCACCACCACCACTATCAACATCACCACCACAATCGCCACCACCACCACTATCAACATCACCACCACCACAATCACCACCACCACCACTATCAACATCACCACCACAATCGCCACCACCACCACTATCAACATCACCACCACAATCGCCACCACCACCACTATCAACATCACCACCACAATCGCCACCACCACCACTATCAACATCACCACCACAATCGCCACCACCACCACTATCAACATCACCACCACAACCACCACCACCACCACAAAAACCATCACCACCACAACCACCACCATCACTATCAACATCACCACCACAATCGCCACCACCACCACTATCAACATCACCACCACAATCACCACCACCACCACTATCAACATCACCACCACAATCACCACCACCACCACTATCAACATCACCACCACAATCACCACCATCATCACTATCAACATCACCACCACATTCACCACCACCACCACTATCAACATCACCACCACCACCACTATCAACATCACCACTACAATCACCACCACCACCACTATAAACATCACCACCACAACCACCACCACCACCACTATCAACATCACCACCACAATCACCACCACCACCACTATCAACATCACCACCACAATCACCACCACCACCACTATCAACATCACCACCACAATCACCACCATCATCACTATCAACATCACCACCACATTCACCACCACCACCACTATCAACATCACCACCACCACCACTATCAACATCACCAACACGATCACCACTACCATCACTATCAGCATCACCACCACAACCACCACCACCACCACCACTATCAAAATCACCACCACAACCACCACCACCACCACTATCAACATCACCACCACAACCACCACCACCATCACCATCAACATCACCACCATAATCGCCACCACCACCACTATCAATATCACCACCACAACCACCACCATCATCACTATCAACATCACCACCACAATCACCACCACCACCACTATCAACATCATCACCACAACCACCACCACCACCACTATCAACATCAACACCACAACCACCACCACCATCACTATCAACATCACCACCACAATCACCACCACCATCACTATCAACATCACCACCACAATCAAAACCACCACCACTATCAACATCACCACCACAATCGCCACCACCATCACTATCAACATCACCACCACAATCACCACCACCATCACTATCAACATCACCACCACAATCACCACCACCACCACTATCAACATCACCACCACAATCAGCACCACCATCACTATCAACATCACCACCATCACTATCAACATCACCACCACAAACACCACCACCATCACTATCAACATCACCACCACCACAACCACCACCACCACCACTATCAACATCACCACCACAATCACCACCGCCACCACTATCAACATCACCACCACAATCACCACCACCATCACTATCAACATCACCACCACCACAACCACCACCACCACCACCACTATCAACATCACCACCACAATAACAACCGCCACCACTATCAACCTCACCACCACAATCACCACCACCATCACTATCAACATCACCACCACAATCACCACCACCACCACTATCAACATCACCACCACAGTCACCACCATCACCACTATCAACATCACCACCACAATCACCACCACCATCACTATCAACATTACCACCACCACAATCACCACCACCATCACTATCAACATCACCACCACAATCACCACCACCTTCACTATCAACATCACCACCACCATCACTATCAACATCACCACCACTACAATCACCACCACCATCACTATCAACATCACCACCACAATCACCACCACCTTCACTATCAACATCACCACCACAATCACCACCACCATCACTATCAACATCACCACCACTACAATCATAACCACCATCACTATCAACATCACCACCACAACCACCACCACCATCACTATCAACATCACCACCACTACAATCACCACCACCATCACTGTCAACATCACCACCACTACAATCACCACCACCACCACTATCAACATCAAAACAGATATCAGCACCATCACCATCATCACTAGCTTCACTAAACACATCACTAAAACAATCATCATCATCATCCACACCACCACCACCACCACTACGACTACCACCACCTACACCACCATTACCATCACCACCACCACAGCCAACAAAACAACAATAACAACAGCATCATCAACAACAACAACAACAACACTAGCACCATTATTACGTACACAACCATTCCTTAGGCTGCTTACACACGAGCGTTTCCGTACGCGCGTTCGGGTGCGCGACGTTTTAACTTTCAATGGAGTGCAATGGGACCTTTCACACGACGCGTTGCACGCGCTAGCAACGCCGCGCAGACGCTGGAGCCAGCAAGGACGCGCGCGTTCATAATGACGCTCGCGTCCTTGCCGGGTATTCGTTTCAATGGGAGGTTGCACACGGGCGTTCGGTTACGCGCGCACGCAGGTCCTGCTGCCATATCAGTCATTACTTTCAGGTGGGGGTGAGAGGCCAGTCACCCATCCCGTCCCGCTCATGTGGACAGAACTCTGGTGTGTACTGCATTTGGGTGTGATGTAGCAGTTTTATTGTTTATAGTAAATGTGTATAGATACTACTGGAAATAATTGATATAGTACATGCATGCATACATCGCGTAGCCTACTACAATTAATTAATGAACTAACATTTTCAGACGACTAGAATGGCAGACTATCACAACACGGAAGAACTTATTTCCGAAGTAGGAAAGAGGCCTGTCCTGTGGGATCCTACGACCGAAGAATATAAAAACAGGAACAAGAAAGCAGATGCATGGATAGAGGTTGCCGCTCGATTTATCTGGATTATGAAGAGAAATCTGCAGAAGAAAAGAAACAAATTGGTCAGTAATTTTATTTTCGTTTTGTACATTTATAACATAAATGCAATAGTAATGAAAGTTTTTTTTTCACATTTATCATGCATGTTATTACCAATTTCTTATATTGTCTTATTACTGCCATGGTAGTTTTCCGGCCTCACTGTTGAAGTAGGTGCAGAATTTGTCCCTGTTTTCTTTTGCATACCTACCTCCCTGCCATACCTGCACTGCATGATCTACATCTTCAAATCCATTGACTTCTAAAATATCTGCAAAATTTACTTTTTCTCTCTGCCTGACGAAATTATGTAAGACACAACATGCCTTGACAATATCAACAGCAAAGTCAACATTCACATTCAGGGGCCTGTGGAAAATTCTCCATTTATTTGAATGTATTCCAAACGCACATTCGACATACCTCCTTGCACGTGAGAGTCTATAATTAAACACTTTCTTGTCATTTGTCAAGTTGTGGCCGCTGTATGGGCGAAGCAAATTCACAGATAATCCAAAAGCCTCATCCCCAACAAAAGCATAAGACAGCACCTCATTCCAGCCTGACAAAAGTTGAGGCTGTGGGAGTTTCATTACATTTTGCTGTATCTGCCTAAATAAATTTGATTCTTGAAAGATGGTTGAATCTGCATGTTTGCCATAAGATCCTATGTCAACATACCTAAAGCAATAATTAGCATCAGCCACAGCCAAAATAACAATGGAAAAATAGGTTTTGTAATTGAAAAACATTGAACCACTATGCTCAGGTCTAATAATCCGAACATGCTTCCCATCTACTGCACCAATGCAGTGAGGGAAATGAGCATGTTTCTCAAACCCTGCTGCAATTTTCAGCCACCTCTTCATCGAGTTGGGGAAAACACTCCACCTTCATCATGTCCCATATTGCACAACACACTCTTCTTACAACTTTGCAGGCTGTAGATATACCAATTCTGTACCTGTAGTGGAGATCCGTCAGGCTGCAACCAGAGGCAAGATACCTTTGATATAAATCATTTTTAGACACATATCCTCTCTCTCTCTATATATATATATATATATATATATATATATATATATATATATATATATATATATATATATATATATATATATATATATATATATATATATATATATATATATATATATATATATATATATATATATATATATATATATATATCTATATATATATATATATATATATATATATATATATATATATATATATACAATCTCCGTATTGACACACACACACACACACACACACACACACACACTCAGGGGCCAGTATTAGTTTTCAGGTTGTAAAGAAAATAATGTAAATTTGTCCATTTCGTGTCCTCCATTTACTTTCTCGTGGTTAATCTGTGTTATTTCATCTTTCAGGAAAGGAACTGCAAATTCGTTGGAAGAGCATTCGAGACGCTTATGTAAGGAATTCCAGGAAATTGAAAGATGAAAGTAAATCAGGATCTGGAGCTGTGAAGACACACCGTTACATTTTTGCTGAACAACTGTCCTTTCTCAGGAAAGTAGGTGAAAACAGAGAAACCACGGACACTTTCGTTCCAACCCATGAAACAGAGGATGGAGCTGAAGATGCATGTCAAAACCTGTCAGCAACACAGCAAAATCCAAGCGCTAAGTCCAAGAAAAAGAAAAGTAATTTACTTGAGGAGAAACTTATAAAGTTTATGGATGGTTATGAAGAAAAAGAAGATGACGACAAGGATTTTTTCATGTCAATGTTACCGTCAGTGCGAACACTGAACAGTGAACAAAAGATTGAATTCAGAATGGAGGTACTGGCTGCGCTGAGGAACATCAGATCCGGACACCGTGGGCACACAAGGGTACAAGACTCTCATCCCCTTCCACTTGTGCTCCCACCTGTACAGAGTCAATACCCTCATTATGCACAGTATCCCTCGTCTGCAATGACACACCCTCATTTCTTTGGTCCTTCAGCAGCAACAAACATACATCCACATGCAGTGAACACTCAAGAAAATGGTGCAGAAGTCCAACCAGTAGCACCCTCACCTGCTAACTTGTCAGTACCCTCTCCAGCATCAAACACCTCAAACACTGACAATTCAGTAATTTCACTGACTGATTTTGACATTTAATAAAAGAAATGTAATACACAAATTACTTAGAGGAATGTTTTTATTCATACAGTAGTTAAAATACCATGCAGTTTACTTTATTAAAAATAAAAAGGAGGAAAAATGTAATGCAATCTTTTTACAGTGGAATACTTTTATTTATACGGTAGCTGAAATACCATATAATTTATTTACTTCAGAATAAAAAGGAATATTAAAACTAGTATATATGTTGTGTACATTATCTTACCTGATGCTTAAAGCCACTGCTTCTTCAGGTGGAATAGATGGCCTCATGTTTGTGTCCTGCAGTTTAATATCATCCGTAACCCTTGCCACAAGTTCCTCAAAGGTTGGGTATGACATCCTAAAGTAATTGAAGAATTTGCCATCGTCCGCTTTTAATTCTTCATAAAGGGTATAAAACTCGCCCTGCAACAATCTGTTGTTGTTTATAGGGTGAACCCAAAGCTGACGACGGTTTCTCTTCTTCTTCACTGCTTGTATTGCTGCATAAGCAATCACAGCTTTCTTTCGTGCACCCTCCATCTTGAGGAGACAGTTGGTGACTGAGAGGAGGTCGTAGGCTGGAGGCAGGGCGAGAAACGCGAACGCGGGGCAAACGCGTGTACAAAAAATATGACGCGTTCTGTGCGTCCGTTCGACGCGCGTACAAAAACGCTCGTGTGTAAGCAGCCTAAACCTCTAATACGACTATTATCATTACTACCACCATTGCCTGACCCATCCCACCACCTCCACCATCACCACCACCACCACAACCACCACTACCAACACCAACACCACCACCACCAACAACAACAAAGGCACCACTATTCAATTCAGCTTGTATTAAGATCAAATGCAGGAATATAAAACAACAAAATAATACCCACATTTCATTGTCATATCCGGAGGTAAAAGAGAGAAAACGCATTATTATAAATGGAGGAGGAGGAGGAGGAGGAGGAAGGCAATAAAGAAGACCAGAAACCATATCAGCAGGAAGAGAATAAAGATAAGCAAGGGCGAGAATAGGAGGATTAAAGGAAGATAAAAACAATGAGAACGAGGAAGTGGGTGAGGTAAATTGAAGCATCAAAAGGAGGAGGAGGAGGAGGAGGAGGAGGAAGAGGCCCTTGGGAGACAGGTGGAAACCGTTTAAGGTAATAGCTTTAGATGTTAAAATGATCGGCGGAGTTTGAAGGTGGAGGACGCCATTATATGAGAGAGAGAGAGAGAGAGAGAGAGAATTTAAATAGGTGTAAAGATCACAAAAAATCTGGTTTTAGTCCCTGCGTGAAAGTGTTTTTGGTGTGTGTGTGTGTGTGTGTGTGTGTGTGTGTGTGTGTGTGTGTGTGTGTGTGTGTGTGTATGTGTGTGTGTGTGTGTGTGTGTGTGTGTGTGTGTGTGTGTGTGTGTGTGTGTGTATTTTCTTTCTCTCTCTCTCTCTCTCTCTCTCTCTCTCTCTCTCTCTCTCTCTCTCTCTCTCTCTCTCTGTTATTCACACAGGTACGAACGACGTCACCACGACCCGGTCTGAGGAACTCCTGGAGAAGTACCGTAGGCTCATCCAGCAGTATAAGTCTAAATCCCCTAACATTTTGATTTCAGGAGTTCTACCACGGACTTGGGCGGAGAGCGACTTTTTCAGTAAGGCCTTCAGCCTAAACAACCGCTTACAGACTCTTTGTAGGGAGCTTAACGTGGAGTTCTTGAGACTCCACATATGACAAAAAGATATCAAGTGTATTTTTTTCATTTAGTTAGCAGGAAAATGAATGGACGTAAGACTAAAAAATCTTAGTAAAATTACTTCAAACAACAGCAACAATAATAACAACAATAACAACAACAGCAACAACAGCCTATCACCTCCCTCCTCCGCCACCTCAGAGTAATGATACATTGCTCTTCATCCTGCTTTTCCTTCTCCTTCCTTCCCTTCCCCATCTTTCCACCTTCACCCCCCTCCCCCTTCCCCATCCATCTCCTCCCACCTCCCTCCTCCCTTCCTTCTCTCCGTCCCTCTGTCCCTGCCTTGCTCCCCCCATCCCCTCCCCTCCCTCTCGTTTCCTCTCCTCCCCCTCCTCCTCATCATCAACAT
This sequence comes from Eriocheir sinensis, assembly GCF_024679095.1. Lineage (NCBI taxonomy): Eukaryota > Metazoa > Arthropoda > Malacostraca > Decapoda > Varunidae > Eriocheir > Eriocheir sinensis. Next base: position 346,197 of record NW_026110850.1, read on the forward strand.
CATCATCATCCCCCCCATCTGATCATTTTTCACAGCTTGGTCAGTCATAAATCCCGCGAGGCAAGCCAGCCGAGGTCACGGAGTCAAAAGTCACGTCTTTATTATTATTATTATTATTATTATTACACACACACACACACACACATAATAATAATAATAATAACAATAATAATAATAATAATATTGTTCTTATTAATAATAATGATAATATTGTTATTATTAATATTGTTAGTCTGTTATTATTATTCATTATTATTATTGGAGTTGTTGTTAAGATTGTTTCATCCGCAACATTGTAGTTTTGTCTTTTCTTATTTTTCTTTCATATTATTTTACCTCTCTATCATGATTTATCTATCTGCTTATCGGCCTGTCTTTCTTTCAACACTATTATTCTTTGGTCTGTTTTTTGCGTTGCCTTCAGTATGTCATTCTTGTAATTATTATTGTGCTTATTTATCCGCTTATTTATGTATTTATTCATTCATTCATTAAGTAGCTCATTAACTACCTAGCTATATAATTACTCCGTCAACCATTTACCAATCTCCTCATGACAGCATTTCTCACACGTACAGAGGCAGCGAGCGGCGGACGAGGAGAGCCATCTTGAGGGGGTTAGCGGAGGGGAGGCAGGCGGGGCAGCCTCACACCTCACACCTGCTCTCCCTCCCTCCCTCCGTGATGCAGTGTTTTGGCGCCACACAGACACGCTACTTCGGCCGGGTAAGTACTTGAGGCTCTGTTCTGTTCTGTCCCGTGCTTGTAAAGGCTGCGGCAGGAAGGTTGAGGGCTGACTGTTGCTGTGCGGAGGTAAAGGGTGAAAGGAAGGATTGGTTATAGCGGTACAAGTGGTTACATAAGAACATAAGAATGTTGGAATCTGCAGGAGGCCGGTAGGCTTATATAAGGCAGTTCCTTTGACCCTAAGCTCCCGTGTATCTATCCCCACCTAATATAGCTGTCCATGAATTTATCTAATCTATTTTTGAATGTGACAACTGTATTGGCACTCACCACATGACTGCTAAGCCTATTCCACTCATCCACAACCATGTTGGTAAACCAATTTTTGCCTATGTCCCTCGTGAATCTGAATTTATCCAGTTTAAACCCATTACTTCGTGTCCTACCCGGTTCTCTTACCAACAAAACCTTATGAATATCTCCCTTATTAAAGCCCTTCATCCATTTATAAACCTCGATCATGTCTCCACGCACCCTTCGCCTTTCTAGAGAATGCAAGTTTAACTGTTTGAGTCTTTCCTCGTATGGCAAGTTTCTCAACCCCTGAATCATCTTAGTCATCCTCCTCTGCACCGATTCTAACTTTTTGATATCCATTCTATAGTAAGGTGACTAGAACTGAGCCGCATAGTCAAGATGAGGTCTAACTAATGCTAAATATAGTTTGAGGAAGACTTCGGCGCTTCTGTTGCTTACGCTCCTTGAAATAAATCCCAGTACCCTATTTGCTCGATTTCTAGCTTGAATGCATTGTGCCCTTGGTCGGAGATCAGAGCTCACTAAGATCCCTAAATCCCTCTCGCACCCAGACCTGCTTATGAGAGTGTCATTTAAGTAAGAGTTGTGAAAGGGGTTGTTCCTACCTACACTCAGAATACTGCACTTCCCTACATTGTTGTTGTTGGTATGCCGAAGTAGATGTTTTAGTAATAGCCGTGGTGGTTGTGGTGGTAGGAAGGGGGTGGTAGGAACCGTAGAGTTGTGTTGTTCTTGTTGATGTCACCTTTTCTGCCAGCCTCAGTCCACACAAGGCTGCATGTACCCAACATATTTCTAACTCCAAAGATCTCGCCTGTACCCGCCACACCACCGTTGCTGCGTCGCTTAAAGATAATCCTCCCCAGCCTCCAGGAAGCCACACACGTCATCCCTTGACCAGCTTCGCAGGCCCAGTACCTATAACGTGTTCACCAGCATGACTGAGCCCGTCCTCGGCGTCTGATGTCTTAAGATAATTGGGGGAGGCGAAGGGATGAAAGGAAAGAGGAAAAAGAGCAAATTTGGAGATGCAGTAAAAGGGAATATTAGATTAAAGAAGTTATTAGCACGTGCTGAATGTTGAAAGCTGAAGAGAGAGAAGGAGAAGAAAAGGAGAATAATATATAAGAAAAAGGACTGGAGGAAAACTGTAACGAAGAAAAAAAAATTACAAAGGGAAAAACAAAGTAAAAGGAAAAAGGAAGTACAAAAAATACGAAATAAAAGAGAAAGGAGACGCCAGCCAGTGACCCACACGCCCACGCCACGAGCTAGGACCATGCAGCCAGTGAGCCACACGCCCACGCCACGAGCAAGGACCATGCAGCCAGTGAGCCACACGCCCACGCCCACGCCACGAGCCAGGACCATGCAGCCAGTGAGCCACACGCCCACGCCACGAGCAAGGACCATGCAGCCAGTGAGCCACACGCCCACGCCCACGCCACGAGCCAGGACCATGCATCCAGTGAGCCACACACCCAAGCCACGAGCCAGGACCATGCAGCCAGTGAGCCACACGCCCACGCCCACGCCACGAGCCAGGACCATGCATCCAGTGAGCCACACGCCCACGCCACGAGCCAGGACCATGCAGCCAGTGAGCCACACGCCCACGCCCACGCCACGAGCCAGGACCATGCATCCAGTGAGCCACACGCCCAGGCCACGAGCCAGGACCATGCATCCAGTGAGCCACACGCCCAGGCCACGAGCCAGGACCATGCAGCCAGTGAGCCACACGCCCACGCCCAAGCCACGAGCCAGGACCATGCATCCAGGGCCCCACACGCCCACGCCACGAGCCAGGACCATGCATCCAGTGAGCCACACGCCCACGCCACGAGCCAGGACCATGCATCCAGTGAGCCACACAACCACGCCACGAGCCAGGACCATGCATCCAGTGACCCACACGCCCACGCCACGAGCCAGGACCATGCATCCAGTGAGCCATACGCCCACGCCCAAGCCACGGGCCAGGACCATGCATCCAGTGACCCACACGCCCAAGCCACGAGCCAGGACCATGCAGCAAGTGAGCCACACGCCCACGCCCACGCCACGAGCCAGGACCATGCATCCAGTGAGCCACACGCCCACGCCAACGGCAAGATCCAGGACCATGCAGCCAGTGAGCCACATGCCCAGGCCACGAGCCAGGACCATGCATCCAGTGAGCCACACGCCCACGCCACGAGCCAGGACCATGCATCCAGTGAGCCACACGCCCAGGCCACGAGCCAGGACCATGCATCCAGTGAGCCACACGCCCAGGCCACGAGCCAGGACCATGCAGCCAGTGAGCCACACGCCCACGCCCAAGCCACGAGCCAGGACCATGCAGCCAGTGAGCCACACGCCCAGGCCACGAGCCAGGACCATGCATCCAGTGAGCCACACTCCCACGCCACGAGCCAGGACCATGCATCCAGTGAGCCACACGCCCAGGCCACGAGCCAGGACCATGCATCCAGTGAGCCACACTCCCACGCCCAAGCCACGAGCCAGGACCATGCATCCAGTGAGCCACACACCCACGCCACGAGCCAGGACCATGCATCCAGTGAGCCACACGCCCACGCCACGAGCCAGGACCATGCATCCAGTGAGCCACACGCCCACGCCCAAGCCACGAGCCAGGACCATGCAGCCAGTGAGCCACACGCCCATGCCCACGCGACGAGCCAGGACCATGCATCCAGTGAGCCACACGCCCAGGCCCCGAGCCAAGGACCATGCAGCCAGTGAGCCACAGGCCCACGCCCACGCCACGAATCAGGACCATGCAGCCAGTGAACCACACGCCCACGTCCACGCCACGACTCAGGACCATGCATCCAGTGAGCCACACGCCCACGCCCACGCCACGAGCCAGGACCATGGATCCAGTGACCCACACGCCCAGGCCACGAGCCAAGGACCATGCAGCCAGTGAGCCACACGCCCACGCCCAAGCCACGAGCCAAGGACCATGCAGCCAGTGAGCCACACGCCCACGCCCACGCCACGAATCAGGACCAGGCCGCCAGGGAGCCCCCCGCCCACGCCCACGCCACAGGCAGACCATGCAGCCAGTGAGCCACACACCCACGCCCACGCCCCGAGCCAGGACCATGCAGCCAGTGAGCCACACGATCACGACCACGCCACGAGCCAGGACCATGCAGCCAGTGAGCCATACGCCCACTCCCACGCCACGAGCCAGGACCATGCAGCCAGTGAGCCACACGCCCACGCCCACGCCACGAGCCAGGACCATGCAGCCAGTGAGCCACACGCCCACGCCACGAGCCAGGACCATGCAGCCAGTGAGCCACACGCCCATGCCCACGCCACGAGTCAGGACCATGCAGCCAGTGAGCCACACGCCCACGCCACGAGCCAGGAACATGCCTCCACTGAGCCACACGCCCACGCCCACGCCACGAGACAGGACCATGCATCCAGTGAGCCACACACCCACGCCACGAGCCAGGACCATGCATCCAGTGAGCCACCCCACGCCCAAGCCACGAGCCAGGACCATGCATCCAGTGAGCCACACACCCACGCCACGAGCCAGGACCATGCATCCAGTGAGCCACACGCCCACGCCACGAGCCAGGACCATGCATCCAGTGAGCCACACGCCCACGCCCAAGCCACGAGCCAGGACCATGCAGCCAGTGAGCCACACGCCCATGCCCACGCGACGAGCCAGGACCATGCATCCAGTGAGCCACACGCCCAGGCCACGAGCCAAGGACCATGCAGCCAGTGAGCCACATGCCCACGCCCACGCCACGAATCAGGACCATGCAGCCAGTGAGCCACACGCCCACGTCCACGCCACGAGTCAGGACCATGCATCCAGTGAGCCACACGCCCACGCCCACGCCACGAGCCAGGACCATGCATCCAGTGACCCACACGCCCAGGCCACGAGCCAAGGACCATGCAGCCAGTGAGCCACACGCCCACGCCCACGCCACGAGCCAGGACCATGCAGCCAGTGAGCCACACGCCCACGCCCACGCCACGAATCAGGACCATGCAGCCAGTGAGCCACACGCCCACGCCCACGCCACGAGGCAGGACCATGCAGCCAGTGAGCCACACACCCACGCCCACGCCACGAGCCAGGACCATGCAGCCAGTGAGCCACACGATCACGTCCACGCCACGAGCCAGGACCATGCATCCAGTGAGCCATAAGCCCACTCCCAAGACACGAGACAGGACCATGCAGCCAGTGAGCCACACGCCCACGCCCACGCCACGAGCCAGGACCATGCAGCCAGTGAGCCACACGCCCACGCCACGAGCCAGGACCATGCAGCCAGTGAGCCACACGCCCATGCCCACGCCACGAGTCAGACCATGCCAGTGAGCCACACGCTCACGCCACGAGCCAGGACCATGCAGCCAGTGAGCCGCCCACGCCCACGCCACGACCCAGGACCATGCAGCCAGTGAGCCACACGCCCACGCCACGAGCCAGGACCATGCAGCCAGTGAGCCACACGCCCATGCCCACGCCACGAGTCAGGACCAGGCAGCCAGTGAGCCACACGCCCACGCCACGAGCCAGGACCATGCAGCCAGTGAGCCACACGCCCATGCCCACGCCACGAGTCAGGACCATGCAGCCAGTGAGCCACACGCTCACGCCACGAGCCAGGACCATGCAGCCAGTGAGCCACACGCCCACGCCCACGCCACGAGGCAGGACCATGCAGCCAGTGAGCCACACGCCCATGCCTACGCCACGAGTCAGGATCATGCAGCCAGTGAGCCACACGCCCACGCCACGAGCCAGGACCATGTTGCCAGTGAAGGTGCGGGAAAAGAACTACAGTGATCCAACACAAACCAGTGGGAGCCCAGAGACCTCACTGCTCGATAAACACATTACTCTGATGCAATTGTCTGCTAATATAGTGTCTTCCTACTCTGTGGCTGGCTCAGAGGGGGCTCAAGTGCGTGCTGGGGCCCTAGAATAATAAAGTGACCCCTCTTAGGCCATTTCTGCGCCCCAAGTGCCGCCCATGTCCAGAGTAGTAGGTAACTTAAATCATGGCTGACGGATCCCACGCGTGATTCTGATCCTCGGCACGCGATAAAGTCATGAACAGCACTTACTTGTACCCACACCGGTCACGACCTTCCAGCAGTGATGGTAACAGCAGGTACAAGTAGTGAGAGTAGTGGTAAGGAGGAGGAGGAAGGAAGAGGATAACAGTCAGGATCAACACTGACTGTAACCTATATATATATATATATATATATATATATATATATATATATATATATATATATATATATATATATATATATATATATATATATATATATATATATATATATATATATATATATATATATATATATATATATATATATATATATATATATATATATATATATATTTTCAAAAGAAAGCAAATGAAATGTATTATTCATAAATGAGAAGAGATATGGTTGAATACTAAAAATAAAACATGTATAATAAGACCCTTTAATATAGGTTGGTTTATATAGTGAAATGATTATAAAAAAAATAATATTTTTTTATTTAGATATCTTCAAATGGTTTTAATACAAGTTAGTCAACATATTGAAGTGTTCATATATTAATTTTAAGCAGATATACTAATCAAATCAAATGAAATAATTAAATAAAAAATGTTATAAGCAAATAACTAGGATGTATCCAAATATCGGCAAAAGGGTCTAAAAACAGGCTGTTTTGTGACGGCTCGACGACGAACTTGGAATCGAGCTATCAAAAAATCCTTCGAGTCGGTCAAACTACATAGCCATGAGGAGCTACATACCAAATTACGGCCTTCTAGAGGCAATAGCAAGGCCACACTAGACAAAGAAGTTAAAAAGTCTCGAGTTCGTAAAAATCGATCTCGACAGGATTTACGTTTCGAGCTCTAGCGACGAAACTATTCGGAGTATGGAAATGTTATGCACAATATTGGAAATAACATTGGCAGGGCTAAATCATTTGTAAAAATAAGTTTTTTTTTAATTCACATTAAATGAGCGGGTTTCAAGGTTGGGAACTCAAAAATATATTTTTTGGGGAGTCGTTTTTTACGAATAGGCGCACCTAACATCACCAAATGTTGGGTACAAACTTGGCGGAGGGACTATTTTGGTGGGACCATTAAAGGTAATGGGCTAAAGAGTAACCAGTCTTGATATTTTGTTTTTATGTATTAATGATCCACGAGTTAAATCAAAGTATGTAATTGTCTTTGTATTCATTCATACACACTCTCGTAATATTTCTGTGGAGTCTGATCCACTTATTAGAGTGACATTTTATTGTGATAAACAGTCACAAATTCGTGTTACTAGTAAAAATGAAACTAGTAATTTATGTTTTGGCACCATGAAATATACACAAATAGATAAATATGAAAGTTCACGAAGTCACAATAAGTGACATCACCTGCTTTGCGGAGTAAAAGTATGCTGTTTTAGATATCTGACACCCGCAATATGGCAGGCTGCTGCTGCCTCGGCCACAGATTATTGCCAGATTGTCGTACTCAGCTGATTATATTTCCCGACTTCCTGCCTCAAAACTGTCTTCTGGGCTCCAAAAACGAAACTAACTTATAGTTATCGTTAAAAGAATAAGATCCTGATGTTTCTCGGCAATTGTTGGGCGTCAAAAACCGTTAAATACTATGCTCTGAGTACGACAATCTGGCAACGGTAGCTATACGTATTTTCATATTATTGTTCTGTTGTTTATTTTTTCGTATCCCTCCTGTCCTTCCTCCTTCCTTCATATCTCCTTCTTCTCCTTCCTTCCTTTCGCCTTCATGCTCCCCTGACCCTTTTACATCTCCCTCCTGTCCTTGCTTCCCTCCTTCCCTTTTCTTTTATTCCATCTCTTCCTTCTTTTCTTCCTCCAGGGTTCCTTTCCTGTCTCCTTCCTTCCCTCCTGTCAGGAGGATGCTCACCAAAGTACAGACTCAACCAGTGACTCGAAACCATTTTCGCTTTTTCCCTTTTATCTTCCTACTCCTCTTCCTCCCTCGCTCAGGTATATATATATATATATATATATATATATATGTGTGTGTGTGTGTGTGTGTGTGTGTGTGTGTGTGTGTGTGTGTGTGTGGGTGTGTGTGTGTGTAAATGGCGGAGCAGTATTGGATTTGGGTGTTAAACCAGGTATACATAGGCAGCCATTCATACATACATACATACACACATAAATACATATACATGCAAATTTATATTGCTACGTTCTGACGTGTGTGTGTGTGTAGGGGGGGGGACGTGAATAATGTTGTATAGACTTGACTTGCATACACATGGAGAGAGAGAGAGAGAGAGAGAGAGAGAGAGAGAGAGAGAGAGAGAGAGAGAGAGAGAGAGAGAGAGAGAGAGAGAGAGAGAGAGAGATAGAGAGAGCGAGAGAGTGAGAGAGAGAGAGAGAGAATGCTGGTGTAATGTCTATAGTTAGTATAATGCCGATGACCATGCTGATGCGATACGATGTTTGTGCAGAAAAAATACAAAAAAAAAGAAAAAGGGAAAAAAATAGAAAATTCATAAATTGGAGTTTATATTATTTTCAAACAACAATGTTATGAACTTTTAACGTACTTATTATTATTATTATCAATAGTAATTGTTGCAGCAGTAGTAGTGGGAGGAGGAGAAGGATTGTTCTTGTTATTGTTATTGTCTATTGCTTTTTATCTATTTTTATCTACTTTATTTTATTTATTTTGTTTACTCAATTAACATTGTTATTGGTAGTGTTCTTGTTGTTGTTATTGTTTATTTATTTCGTTAACTCTTTATATTCACAGATGAGGGAACGCTGTGCCGGCGCCGGCGCTGCCAAACCTCAGGTGAGTCAAGACAACACTCGTGAAGGTGTGGCGCGTGTTTCTTACCTTAGGCAACCTTACACCTGGGAACACACACACACACACACACACACACACACACACACACACACACACACACACACACACACACACACACACACACACACACACTCGTACACACAGTCTCTTGGGAAATGGTTGGCACTTTCATATATTTACCAAACACTCTCTCTCTCTCTCTCTCTCTCTCTCTCTCTCTCTCTCTCTCTCTCTCTCTCTCTCTCTCTCTCTCTCTCTCTCTCTCTCTCTCTCTCATAACCTCTACCCTTTTTTAACCTTCTATTTCCTCTTCGTCTCCCCTCTCTTCCTTTCCTTCGTTCCTTATTTTTCTCTCTCCTCTTCCTTCTTCCTGTCTCCTTCAATCTCTCTTTTCTTCGTATTTCTGTCGTTCCTCCTTTTTTCCTCTTTATCTTTATCTTTCTATCCCTCCTCGCCGTCGCTCTCTTTCTTATATCTTCCTCTCTCCCTTTTCGTTTTCATCACTTCTCCCGCCTCTTTCTATCTGTCTATCTTTTTATCTGTCTATCTAAATATCTATCTTTTGTCATGTCTTTCCCTCCCTTCCTTCCCTCCTTCCTTCCTTGCATTACCTCCTTCACCTTTCCTCACATTGTCCTTCATTCCCTCTCTTCATCTCTCGCAGTTCTTTCTCACTCCTAATTATCTTTCCTTCCTCCCATACCTTCATCTTCCAGTTTCTTCCCTTCCCTTCCCCTGCCTTCCATCCCTTCCTTCATTTTTTTTCTCCCTCCTCCTCTTCGTGAATGAAAAAAAAATAAAATAAAGGTAAACACGCGGGTGTCGTCAGGTCCCGCAGGTGTGAGTTTCCAAGTGCGGGGAATCCCGGGAGGAAGTTGGGGAAGGTTTTTATCCCTGACTATTTTACTCCTTTATTTATTACTTTGTTTTTGTTTTGTTTTTATTATTTCCTCTCTTTATATTTTCTTCATTTAGCTTAAGCATTCAAGTGTACAGGAGTTCCCTTTGACTGTTTGTTTCTTAGTTTGTTCTTGTCTTTGTTTTCTTTTTTTATATTTCTGTTTTGTTTTTTGTTATATTTTTTCTGGCTGTTTTACTCATGTTTGTATTTGTACTTTTTACTGTTTTTTTTTTGTTTTTTTTTTGTTTCATATTTTTGTCTTCATTTATTTACATGTTTCACCTTTGTCTTGTTTATATTCATCCCGTCCTGTCAGTATAGCCTATTATTTGTCTCAACTCTCCTTATGCCATTTTTTTCCTATTTTTTGTTTTGTTAGTATTTTGTCGTATCTAGTTTTTATTAGTTAGTTTTCATCCCACCTTGTGTTCTTTTTTTTTATTTTCTTTGGCCCATATCTATTTTGTTCATTTAATTTTTTTCCTTTTGTTTCGTTCCACCCTCTTTATTCTCTTATTTATTCTGAAACATCTTCATGTCATTTTTGTTTTCCTATTCCTGTATATATTTGTTTTTGTTCTATTTTTGATAGTTTTTTTATCACATTTTCTCTTCTCATTTGGGCAAGGTGAGGGGAAGGAAAGGGGTTTACTCCACCTGCAATCAGCGAGTCTCAGCGTTGCTCAGGTGTTAAGTTTTAGGAAAGTTCATTTCGCTTCCCACTGACTCCATTCGATTTATTTTAGGTGTCTTCTAAGCTCTTCCCTCCCTCTCTTTACCTTCTTCCTCGGTCCTCTGGCTTTCCATTTTTTTTCTTATTTTATCTCTTCCTCGTTTTCCCCTCTCTCTTCTTCTCCCGATTCCCTCCCTCGCTTCCATCTTCCGTTCCTTCTTTTTTCGTTCCTGTGTTCTGCCCTTCCCACTCTCCCACTCTCTTGTTCTTCAGCCTCTCTCATTCTCTCCCTCTTCCTTGTTTCTTCCCTCTCGTTTTTCCCTCCTCTCGTCCCTGCCCTCTTCCTCACCTTTCGCTATTTCCCTTTCTGCCTTTCCCTCTTTGTTTTCTCCTTTCTCGTCTCCCTCTTTCCTATTCCCACTAACTCCCTTCCCCTCTCATTTATCTCTTTGCATCTTTTCCTCCCTCTCACCTTCCTTTTTCCTTCTCCCTCGCTTCTCATTCTTTTTCCTTTCTCCCCTTTCATCATTTTCCCCCCTCGTTCCCCTCCCTCTGCTTCATTCCCAACCTCCTTTTACGCCTCTCCCTCTCTCGCTCCCCCTCGTTCCCTTCCCTCTGCTTCATTCCCAACCTCCTTTTACGCCTCTCCCTCTCTCGCTCCCCCTCGTTCCCCTCCCTCTGCTTCATTCCCAACCTCCTTTTACGCCTCTCCCTCTCTCGCTCCCCCTCGTTCCCCTCCCTCTGCTTCATTCCCAACCTCCTTTTACGCCTCTCCCTCTCTCGCTCCCCCTCGTTCCCTTCCCTCTGCTTCATTCCCAACCTCCTTTTACGCCTCTCCCTCTCTCGCTCCCCCTCGTTCCCCTCCCTCTGCTTCATTCTTCTCTATTACTCTCGCCCTTTTCCCCGTTTTTCCTCCCCTTTCTCGCCTCCCTTTATGCTGTAGTCTTTATTTATCTTTTTTACTCCCTTTTGCTTCGTGCTCACCTTCTTCTCCCACCACCACCACCACCAATAATAATAATAATAATAATAATAATAATAATAATAATAATAATAATAATAATAATAATAATAACAACAGCGGCAGTATCGTACCAGTCCGGCCTTTCAGCGCACCGTCCGCCTCGCCGCCCTTCGCCTCACTTTTGTCTGTTTTACTTTATCTCCTCGGCCTCGCGCGTCCCTTCATTTGGGCCTTTTAAACCAGCCGCCCCTCGCTCTCTCCCCTGCCCTTCCATTCCATTCCTTGCCCTGCCCGGCCCTGCCCTTCCTTTCCCTATCCTGTACTTCCCTTCCCTTCCCTGTCCTTCCCTGTCCTTCCATTCCCTTCCCTTCCCTCCCCTGCCCTTCCCTTCCCTCCCCTACCATCCCCTCCCCTCCCCTTCCTTTCCATTCCCTTCCCTGCCCTTCCCTGTCCTTTCATTCCCTTCCCTTCCGTCCCTGCCCTGCCCACTCCTTCCCTTCCCTTCCCTCCCTCTCCTACCCTACCCTCTCCTTCCATCCCCTCCCCTCCCCTCCCCTCTCTTTCCCTTCCCTTCCCTTCCTTCCCCTTCCCTTGCCTACCCTCCCCTTTCCTTCCCTTCTCTCCGTGACTATAATTATTTTTTTGCAACCTTTTCCCTTCATTCCGCGTTTTGCATTCCGTTCCCTTCAATTTTCGTCATTTTCCAAACCGTTCTCCACTTTCCCCTCTTCACAATATTACTGGATTGGAAACGAATATATCTCTATCTATCTATCTATCTATCTATCTATCTATCTATCTATCTATCTATCTATCTATCTATCTATCTAGAGAGAGAGAGAGAGAGAGAGAGAGAGAGAGAGAGAGAGAGAGAGAGAGAGAGAGAGAGAGAGAGAGAGAGAGAGAGAGAGAGAGAGAGAGAGAGAGAGAGAGAGAGAGAGAGAGTCCAAATTTCCCCACGTTTATAGGCCACTCAGCCCTCTCCACGCCTGACGTGATTCTAACGAATGGGAAAACATACCACAACACCCACGCCAGCCAGGGGCCACTAACGAGCAGCGACCACCTCCCAATACTGTTCACCATCTCAACCACTCCCGTTGTCGTGCCCTGCCCACAGCGGATGAACACAAAAAAGGCGAATCGGGAGCAATATAAGAACATTATAGACTCAGAACTACCTGACCTACATCTAGAGGGGAAAAACACAGATGACATAGAAACCGGTATCAACACATGGTATACCGCTGTCAAAACTGCCCAAGCACAAGCAATACCCCTCACAAGGCACAAAACACTATCATACCCCCACCGCAACCAAGAGTTTATGGACGCACAGCTACGTTTTACCAACATCCTCCGATACGCCGGGCGGCACGGCTGGACGCATGATCTTTATCAACAAAGTAGAGTTCTCCAACGAACGCTACAAGATACGTGCAAAACAGCATACAACAGGCAATGGGAAAACACAATAAAAGGCCTCGCCGAGAAATACAAGGACCCAAAAGCCTTCTGGCAGGGAATAAAACGCCTGCAGGGCAACACACACCACCGCCCCATACACCTAGAAAAGGGAGGAGTCAAAATACAGGATGACGAGGGTATTGCCCAAGAGCTCAGAGAAACCTGGAAGTCAATGTTCACAATAAGACCTGAAGACAACGCTCATTATGACCAAGACAATGAACGGGAAGTAAAGGCATGGCTCCAACAGGACCCAACAAGAACCAGGCCACACCATACGATTGATCTGCAACGCCTAACACAGGCCCATCTGTTGACTATGGAAATAGGCACAGCCGAGCTCCGATCAGCTATAAACAAAACGAAAAACCCGTCGCCCGGAGAGAGCAAAATAGATAAACAACAAATCAGTATGTTACCCCCCCCGGGGGCTGGCGTACCTACTCACCATATATAATGCGATGTTAACACCAGGTTATTTCCCTCAACGATTCAAAGTCGCCACTCTCACCATGATACCTAAACCAGACAAACCATCCACGGATCCCAAGAACTACAGACCAATCTCACTCCTAGAAGTCCCTGGAAAAATCTTTGAAAGAATAATCAACCTACGACTCAGATGTCACCTGGAGGAAAATAACCTTTATAACCCATCCCAGTATTGCTTCAGGGCAGGGAGGAGCACTAAGTCAGCTATCTCCATCGCCAGCGAAAAGGTAGCACTCACTAAAGGACAAGGACTAAACTGCACTATTATCCAACGCGACATCAGCAAAGCGTTTGATAAAGTCTGGCTACAGGGCCTGCAGTACAAAATACTTCAACTCGGACTGCCAGAGCTAACGGAAAAACTGTTATGTAGCTTCCTTGATCAGCGCTCAGCTTCCATTCGAGTTAAGTCAGCAATATCCTCCCCGTTCCCCCTGCACAGCGGCGTGCCACTGGGCAGCGTGTTATCACCAACGCTCTTCATCACCTACACCTCTGACATGCCCCGGCCTGATAATAGAAGCTGTATGGATATACATTAAGTTATAGCCTCTCATAGGTACTCACTTCGTTACTTTGCATGCCTTTCAACAAATTATCCCTAACAGTTTGTGTGTGTGTGTGTGTGTGTGTGTGTGTGTGTGTGTGTGTGTGTGTGTGTGTGTGTGTGTGTGAATGCGTGTGTGTGTGTGTGTGTGTGTGTGTGTGTGTGTGTGTGTGTGTGTGTGTGTGTGTGTGTGTGTGTCAGAGACGGACCGACAGAGACCAAGAACGATCGACTAACTGAATTCTCGTGTGTGGGTGGAGACAGAATGGATTTGCAAGAGTGGAAATATTGGTGGGCTGGTACTATAGCAAAGGGGCTTCGTGGTGCAGTGGCTAGCACACTCGGCTCACAAGCGAGAGAGCCCGGGTTCGATTCCCGGGCGGAGTGGAAAAATTTGGGCAGGTTTTCCGATACCCTACGCCCCTGTCCACCCAGCAGTGAATGGGTACCAGGTTTAATCGGGGGTTGTGTCCCGTCTCCTGAGATCTGTTCTCTTCTATAATTCCTTCCCTTTCTGTCTCTCTCCGGCATATGACCACAAAGTTGCCCCGACTAAACGAAACTTTCCAACTTACTCCCTTCTCCTCCTCCTCCCCACTTTCTTCTGTCTCCTAGTTTCTTCATCATCGCCGCCCCCATACAGCCTTTTCTTAATCAAGGGTACAGCAAGAAGAGGAAGTGGGTTAGTGGGGGAGGTACAGGCGGGGAAGAAGGAGAGACAGCAGGGGCGTAGAGTTGTATGGTGCAGTATAATGCCTTACTCTTCATCCTTAAGCTACACAACCGTCACATCACTCCTCTTGTCCAGTAGCAGGCGCAGCTGTAGCCGGCCTGCTGCCTACACCCCGCGAGCCCTGCCCTGACACACTCCCCTTGGCCATGTCCACCTCTGCAGGGCTCGTCCACAGCCATAGAAGCACAGTGCCGGTCTCTCTCCTCCCTTACTGACCACTTTTGGCCCTTCTCTGCGGCTCCGAGGGTTGGCGCTGAACAGGAGGAGGAGGTTGTGATGGTTGTGTAGTGAGAGAATGGCGAGCAGTGGTAAGTTATTATGAAGGAGGAACAGGAGGAAGAGGAGATAATGAAGAAACGAGGAGGAAGAAAAGGAAGAGACAGAAGTAGTGAAGTGATAGTTGTGTATTTTGAAGAGCAGCAAGCATGAAGGAGGAGAGTGGGAGGTACCTGAGAAACATGGAGGAAGAAAAGGTGAATTGATAGTTATGTAGTTGGAAGAGGAGGAGGAGCAATAGGAGGAGGAAGAGGTAAAGTGATAGCTACGTAGTTAGAGAAGGAGGAGAGAGAAAAAGGGTTATTAGGATATTATGGAGAGGGAACGGGAGAAGGAAGTAGTGTTAGTTATGTAGTTGAAGAAGAAAAGAAAAGGAATGGAGGAGAGTAGGGGTAATAACCAATCCTAGAGGAAAGGGAGGGGAGGAGAACAGTTGTCACTCAAGGAGGGAACTTGGCCTGTGAAGGCTGTGGGGACGGTGTGGAGGCAGCGGAGACACTTGTCGTTCAGGTGACGGTGAGTGTCGTGCACTGTGGTTAAGTTAAGGGTGTGAGTCTGTGTTGAGGCTCGGGAGCGATGTTTTCAGGGTCAGGATATGTTTTAATGCTGGTATCTGTGTGCATCGTTTACTTGTACCTAACCAGCCTAACTCACTCCAGCCATTCCTGGGGTCCACGTCCACCCAACAGCTTCCTCTTCTGTACCTCCATTATAATAGCACGTTTCCGTCCAATGCTCATCCTCCCAATCAGCCGCCATGTCCTTAATTACCTGCGTTTTGTTTATTTTCTCCCCAACCAAAATCATTCCACCCATTTTTAAGGGCATTATTCTAGATTCTCACCCTTCTCACAGCCACGAACACCTTGGTGCTCTATGAAGGATTTAGGCCCCTAAACACGAGCGGTTTTCTCCCGCGCGGTAGTATGGCCGCGCATGTCTTCACACGAGCGTTTGTTGACGGGGGGGGGGGTGACATTCCTCCCCACCTAGTCCACATCTTGCCTTTCACCTCCACATCCACCCACCAGCATCCTCTAATGCCCCTCCACCTGTGCAATGCCGTTTCTTTCCTGTTTTGTATAATCCACCAAGCCCTCGCCTTAAAACTCCACCTCCACACCTCATATCCACCCATTCCACCTAATTTTTTTCTCCTAACCAAAAATGTATTAATGTCAATTAGTCTCGCAATCCATCTTTCCACTCTGTCTTTCCTTAAAATCTTCCACCTGTTTCATTGCCGTCCACTGTCTCCTAGTGCAGCATAACCTTCCACCTGTAACGGGCTTGTCGGGGGGCGTTTAAAGGGTGTTGATTAAGACTTCAGCTTCCTTAAGGCGAATTATATTCGTAGCCTTTATGTACAAGAAGCGACGGAGCGAGAGCGAGCGACTGTCATTGTGTCGATCGGACTCTCGTGAAGAGGTGGGCGAGTTAGTTGGAAAATAATTGTTACAATTGGTCACGTATGTAGCGGTGGCCTCCACCTCCACGCACCAATCAGGTGCGAAGTATACAAAACAGGGGCAGTAAGCATGATCATTCTATAAGGTGGCGTGTGGCGTGATCTATCTGTTTTTTCCATTGACAATTGACACAATTAATTAATTTATTAAATTGAATAATAATAATAATAATACATTGATAATATCCTACTGTAGCTTGCTGCTCGGTCACCTACCGCGATATATAAATCTAAAATATAGTCTAGTTACCAGCATGAACATACATATGAACATTTGCTCAAGGAGACTGTCTATGACACAATTACGTTAAAACAGTGCGTTAAAACAGAACAGATGTAAGAGTTATATAAATAGGGAGAGAAAATGGGAGCATAACCACAACGTGTGTGATGAAAAACAAAAAACTCTCATATGATAAATATAAGGACACACCATCAAGAAACCATCAGCTAGCATAGTTACAGACAATGAAACGTTCATCCCTAAAAACCTAAAGTAATACAGTGATGAAACACAGTACAATGCAGCCAGACAAGGGCAGCCAGGTTTCTGTCCCTGACTTGTCTGAGAAAAGGAAAACTTGGCCTCCCTGGCCTCCTGCATCCAGTCTTCGTGTCCTGCACAACCAAATCGTGCAGGGCGGTTTCTCCCTAATAAGGTAGCAAGGACTGCACGAGATCCAGGAACATCAGAAACATTGGTACAAAAATCAGGGTACAGGTAGGGATATGCAAATAATCAGCCTCATTTCCTCCAGGAGTTGTTTGTTCGCGAAAGACAATGCGAACAATGAATTAGTCAGCATCACATACGAGAGAGAGGAGAAATAGATCGAGAGAAGACCGTGAAACACTCGATGGGGGATTTGGCCGTGAAAACCAGACGGATCAGGACGGTACGTTGTTTATGATAGTGATGCGATATAGCGCTGCTACCGCTGTGGCAGTGACCCCAGTAACCCGTGATACCGTGGTGTGCCCTCGGGAATGACCGAAATACATAAAATGACGGAAATAAAATAATACCCAGACCCTGAAAGTTCTTATGGAAAACAGGGGTTGGTGTTAGCAGCTGCCTTAGGGGTCACGGGGAAAGAAACGTCAAAGACGCGTTCACGCGGGTGAGGCGATCTCGCATAAGACTGAGAGAAACAGAAGGAAAGGAAAGAGAGACGCAAGAACAATTGCAATACCAGACCGTCTCCTTGCAATACTGCAGAGTGAGTAACTGAATACAAATACAGAGCGAAATCCTTCGCGATTAGAACAAGAAGACGAGGGACGTGTCAGGGCTAACCTGTCCTTTGCTGAAAAAGGGAACAGGACAATTCGTGTGCCTCAAACTTGCTTATGTCCGCCGTCTGCAATGGGTTTTATGCATTATGGCATCAGTGTTGAACTGGACTCAATCGATCATGTATATGTAATTTGTCCGGGGTGAATAAAGGCGTTGAGCTATAATTTTGATACCCGAAACAATCGTGATCTTCAAATCGTGTAGAGAAACAAGGCGGTGCTGACTCTACCGTGCGCTGCATCAACCATGTTTGCTAATAACTGCTGAAGAGTTGCCGTTGCGACAGGTGTGACGTTTTTCCAGCCGGCAAGGAGGAAACTGATGGGAGGGGAAGCGGATTCACCTGGTCGATCTGTTTGACAACTATGTTGATAACCTCTACCACTCTTATTTGTCTGCTCTAGCAGTTCCTCAATGTTAGTAGTAATTGATTGCGCAAGTTTCTAATTGGCGTTGCAGTACCCTGCGATTTAGCGCAGCAAAGGAAGTACATTAGCGTGATGGTCCTGGTACGAACGTCCTCGTCGGAAGCCGTACCGAAAAAGGAACTTTGAGGCGGACCCACGTGAAAAGGCAACCCCTCTTTGCGAGTGAACTGGTGAAAACCGTAATCCATGTTTACCTGTCAAACAGAATCCGTAAAGAACAGAATCCTAAAAAGAAGTGAAAAGAGTCAGAGAGTTGGTAGCGGAGGTGCCTTTGATTCCCTAATCTTGGTAGCCCGGCCAGCGTCTGCCATGTCGAGTAGTTTTGTGAGACTATTATCCTGATTACTTGTCCCGTGGTGTTGGATAAAGAGTATATGGATATTTTTGAGCACATCTTCATGAGGAAGACCTCTCTGAGTGTGCAAGGAGGCACCAAACCAGAGTGGGTGGGTGTTGTTGCAAGCAGGGAGCCGAAGACAACAAGATGAAAAGAAAGCGCAACATCATGATCTGAAATGAAGTATTTATTTAGTATTATTCCCCGTGCCATGGGTGTTGAGCTATGGGTGTTGGGATTATCTTGTTGAACATTTGACTCCTGGGGAAGTACCAATATCAAGGTCCAAAACTGAAATTTACTCAGACTGATCACTGTGAACTTCTAGACTGACTCGACTTCCAGACTCCTCGAACTCGATTTCTGACACCCCTGACATTCGAACAACTCGTGAGACCCTAAATTGCTTCAGTTTCAGTATGTTTGATTCGTTTCACTTGAAACAGAATGTGCAGAATGTCCTGATTGTTTTTCCAAGGTGAGAGATGCATGCCTTACTTTTGCAATGGGGGGCACTGCTGTTGCGAGGTGAATGGTGAGGTGTTTACAGACCTTGACTTCTACAACTTCCCCAGAGTCAACCAACTTCCGCTCAGTTTGAAGGGCAAGGGGAGGGCAGAAGCAGTTTCTTCTCTGAAATATGAAATAAGTAAAACAACTCGGCTGTGCTCTCCCTTCAGTCTTCACTTCCATCCACTCCACCCTTAAATAGGTCTTCCATCCCCCTGTTGTTAGTATCCATAGTTATATTAGTTTACCTGTTTTTCCACTTACCTTACCTTGCATATAGTTTTCCCTATGCCATTATTACACTGACTGCACTTCTCCACCTGCTCCAGCCACACATGTCCTCACAATTTTTTCCCATTGCTTTGTTACAATTTGACCAACTCTCCAACTGACTCAGCCACCCATTTCTTGACCATTTTATTTCTTTGCAGAACCAAGGGCCAAGAACCGAGCCCTGAGGGACGCCACTAATGACCGGCGCCCACTCTGAGTTAAATCCGTCAATCACTACTCTTTGTTGTCTGTTGCTCAACCAATTCGCGATCCATTGGTTTACTTGACCGTCAATACCTATTTGCTTTAATTTGTAAAGTAATTTATGATGTGGGACTTTGTGAAACGCTTTCTGGAAATCAAGATAGACTACGTCCAGTGATTTGGTTACGTCATAAACAGTGAAGAGGTCGTTATAAAAGGTTAATAGGCTTGATAGGCAGGATCTTTTGTTACGGAAGCCATGTTGTGAGTCCCCAATTAATGAGTGGCTTTCAAGGTAACTCAAAATTTTGTCTCTAATTATGCTCTCAAGTAGCTTACCTACAACCGAAGTTAGACTAATGGGCCTGTAATTACCTGGTACTTTTTTGTCTCCTTTCTTAAAAATCGGTGTCACGTTAGCCTTTTTCCAATCCAAAGGGACGATGCCTTGTCGCAAGGACATATTGAATACGGTTGTGAGGGAGGAGAGTATTTCGCTTTTTGTTTCTTTGAGCAGAGTTGGATATACTTTGTCAGGTCTAGGACTTTTATTTGTTTTAAGTGATTGGAGGGCTTTAAGGACTTCATTGGGTTTTATTTCAAAGTTAGGCAATGCATGCTCGGGATTTACATTAGTACTGGTGTTGGTGGTAATGGTGGGAGGAATGTTAGTATTAAACTAGGGGAGGCGGTGGCTGGAAGGATAGCGAGACGGCCCCGCGTCCAGGAGGACGCGAGTTCAATCCCCGATCGGTGCCACCAAGCTGAGATTTTTCAGCCGCCGCCGAGTGGCTTAAAACTACCCACATGCTGTCCAGAAGACCACCTATCAACCCGGACTCTAGATTCTAGGATCAAAGATGAGCTCCGGGAGGGCAGCAGGAGCCAATGCAAGATGGCGCCACTATAAACACTCGCCTGCGCCAGAACGGGCTGGGCCGACCATCAGGACCCACCGGAAAGAAGCCTTGGACCGACCACCAGGATCCACCGAGAACAAGCCTACCGGCGCAATAGGCCGCGACGTAAACAATTACTTTTCCTTTTTTTTTTATAGGTTTGCAACGTGTTGGCTGTCAGTCACTAGTGCACCGTCGCTGTTTTTAAGGGTCCAGTTCCACTTCTGATCGCCTTTCTGTTGTTTATGTAGCTGAAGAAGGATTTCGGATTATTTTTACAGTTGGCTGCAATATTTTCTTCATATCTACGCTTTGCCTGACGCACTAATCTGTTTACTCGTCGCCTGGCATCATTATAGAGTCTAATGTCTTCAGGCATGCTTTGTTCTTTCTTTAACCTGTAAAACAATTTTCTCTCCTTGACTGAGTGTTTAATTTCGCTATTAAACCAAGGTGGGATTTTATTAGTGTTAATTCGCTTCTCGCACAAGGGGACAGTTGTGTCCTGCTGAGTGAGTAAGTGATTTTTAAAGCTTAGCCAGGCGTCATCTACATTACCGTCATCTGATAGTTGCATTTCTATTAGTTTTCGTCGGATTTCTACGAAGTTAGCTCTTTTGAAATTGGGCATCTTTACTTTATTTTCAGTCACCTGAAATACATAGGAATACATAGGAATACATAGGAAGAACATACACCAGAAGACCTGTCGGTCTATGGCGAGGGTGTCTGTTTACTACCGCTACTACTAGTAATCTACGTGTGGTAGGACAGGATAGAATAGATGAAGGCTCCTCCCCACCCACCTCTCCCTCCGGCAACGTGCCGGCAGGAAATAGTTAGAAGAGAACACCATGTACCTTTAAGGAAGAAAGGGACATGGAAATTTTACAGTAAAGAGAGAAATAAGAGGAAATCACTACCCTTAACTTACACTACTGGTAACCTAAGCTGTGGGGGAAAATGACTTCATTACAGAAGAACATAAGTACACAGAAACACAAGGAGAATGGAAGAGGACGAGTGGCCTACACAGGGCAGCCTCAGGATCCCCCCTAATACTCACGATGGGTGAGGTGTAGTTTCAGGGGCACAGGTGGAGGCTTGATCCTCGTTTTACCGGCGGTACTAGGCACGGCACCAGTAACCTGTCACCTTACTGCACCCACACTTCACTCCACTTGTCATGCGGACATTAACTGTTGCTTTACTCTATTGTTAACTTACGCTACTTGCAATCTAGGTTGTGGGGGAGAATAATATGAATTTAGGTTGACGTCTTGCTGCAATCTGTCTGAAAACATACGAAGAAGGGTCAGTATAATCTTATATCCCTGAAGTACTTATCCAATGAAGACTTGAAGCTATTGATACTTTGTGCGCTAACAACTGACGGTGGGAGTCTATTCCAGTGATCGACGACTCTATTATTGAAAAAAACTTTTGCGCACCAATGTGTTACATCGGTTTCCCTTTAACTTCATACCGTTGCTGCGTGTTATTGTGTTGGTGTCTCTCTGAAATAGACTATCTGGGTTAATATTGTCGAATCCATTAAGGATTTTGAACACTTCAATTAAGTCCCCTCTTATCCTTCGCTTTTTTAGGGAAAACATATCTAAACGCTTTAAACGCTCGTCATATGGCAAATTTCGGAGCGCTGGAATTTGTTTGGTTACTCGTCGCTGTATCCTTTCTAGCAAAACTTGATCTTTGATATAGTTCGGTGAACAGAACTGAACGGTGTATTCTAGGTGTGGTCTTACAAATGCTAAATATAATCTCTTCATAAGTTCGGGTGATTTATAATCAAAGTTTCTTGAGATTAGTCCTAACATCATATTGGCTTTTTTACTCGCTGCAGAACATTGATCACTCAGTTTAAGAGTGTTACTGATAATGACACCAAGATCCTTTTCTTGTTTTACCTCGCTGAGCTCATGTCCTTGAATCTGATATTTAAAGTTAGGATTTTTTTCACCTATGTGCATTACTTTACATTTATCTACGTTAAAACTCATTTGCCATTTTTCGCTCCAGTCGGCAAGTCTTATTAAGTCTGATTAAATCTTTACGCAACTTTCACTGTTCATTACCGTACCTCCTAATTTGGTGTCGTCGGCTAATTTGGCTACTTTTGATAGAATATCTGTTTCTAAGTCGTTCACGTAAATTATGAATAGTGTTGGCCCCAGGACCGAACCTTAGGGCACGCCACTGGTGACGGGTTGCCAATCCGATGCTTCACCATTAAGAACTACACGTTGTTCTCTGTCGGTGAGCCAGTCATGAATCCACGCACATAGATGGTCGTTAATACCGTGGGAACGCAGTTTATAAATAAGTCTAACGTGAGGAACTTTATCAAACGCTTTCTGAAAATCTAGGTAAATTACGTCATATGGGCTTCGGGCGTCCCAACATGAATAAACATCGTTGAAAAAAGTTAATAGGCTGGTAAGGCAAGACCGATTACTACGAAATCCGTGCTGACTATCAGTTATCAAATCATTTGTTTCAAGGAAAGTGATCATTTTATCCCTGATCATTTTTTCGAATAGTTTATATAGGACAGACGTAAGGCTGATAGTACGATACTTACTGGCTTGTTTTTTATCTCCTTTTTTAAAGATCGGGGTAATATTGGCCTTTTTCCACTCGAGAGTCACACTGGCCTGTGCTAATGACTTGTTGAATATTAATGTTATGGGTAATTCTAGCTGTTGACTACATTCTCTCAACACGCGAGGATATAAATTGTCGGGACCCGGAGATTTATTTGGATCTATTTTCTGCAGGTACGCACGCACTTCGCTGATATCAATGTCGGTCAATGCAAGCTTATGTTCTTCAGGGCCTTTAAAAATTTTCTTCGGGGGTCAATGAGTTTAATTACCTTGGATCAGTTATGTGTATAGGCATGGTGGTACTGAGGGAGAGATAAGAGAAAGGGCATTGCAAAGAAGAAGGGTGGTAGGGTCTTTGGGACGAATCATGAAAGGCAGAAGTGTGAGCATGGAGGTAAAGGGGGATTTGAGAAATACAATAATAGTACCAACCCTCACATATGCAAGTGAAGCGTGGGCCTGGAATGAAAGTCAGAGGTCTAGAGTGCAGGCAGTGGAAATGAGTTATTTGAGGAGTGCTTGTGGTGTGAGTAGAATGGATGGAATGAGTAATGAAAGTGTGTAGGAGCATTTTGGAATGTGTCACAGGGGTGAAGGGAGGAAGTGTGGAGTGGTGGAAGAAGTGAAGCGACAGACTTTAAAGTGGTTTGGCCACATGGAGCGAATGGAGGAGAGTAAGATGACCAGAAGGGTGTATGTGAGTGAGATAGAGGGAGGGAATGCTAGAGGACGACCTCCAGTGAAATGGAGGGATAGGGTGCAAGAGTACGTTAGGGAGAGGGGGGAAAGATCTTTGAGAAACTTTGAGCAGGCACGGAGGGAGTGTCTGGATAGAGAAAGATGGAAGCTCTTCTGCCGTGGCCAATCCCTGGAGGGAGCTCCTAGGAGCAGGCGTCGATGAAATGATTATGATGATGATGACAATACAAGATAATCAACAGCCTGAGAGTCATGTTAATAGGATATTCGGTGATACGTATAAAATGGTGAGAAATATAGGATTAGCATTCCACTACATGGATAAGGATATGATGAAAAAGTTAATAACCACTATGATTAGGCCAAAATTGGAATATGTGGAGGCGGTGTGGTCTCCCCATAAGAAGAAACACATAAAAAACTAGAAAGAATACAAAGAATGGCAACAAAAATGGTTCCAGAACTGGAGGGATTGACATATAAAGAAAAATTAAAGGAAATGGACCTACCAACACTGGAACAAAGAAAAGAAAGGGGAGACCTAATACAAATTTATAAATTATTGAGCAAAATGGAAATAGATAATTAGTTACTACTAAATGAAGGAATAAACACCAGGAACACAAGAGGACATAGTAAAAAAAATGAGGAAAGGAGGATGCTTGAGAGACAAAGAAAAATAGCTTCCCGGAAAGAAATATAGAGGTTTGGGACAGATTAAGTGAGGATGTAGTAACGGCGAAGAGTGTGCAAAGCTTTAAGGAAAAGTTGGACAAATACAGAAACGGAGACGGGACCACACAAGCGTTAGCCCAGGGCCCGAATTTACAATAAATCTTAAACCGCAAAGTTTGACTTTAGGGCGAGTTTAACTTTATTCTTCATCTTATCCCTCATAAGTTGATCTTAGCTGACGGGATATTTTAGGCGGGCCCAAACCCGTCTTAAGGAGCCTAAGTCGAACTTCAGTCGCCAAGATGGCCGAACGTCAACAAGCCCGTCAGCGCCTAGAGAAGACTTTTCAAGAGCGAAGAGACGTTCTGAATACTTTGAGTGACGCAGAACTATTGAAACGCTACAGACTGGATCGTGCAGGAGAACTGTTCGTAACGGATTTGGTGCGAGGGGCCCTGCAAAGCCCTACTTAAGGAGTTTTGCATTGACACCCGAAATGAAAGTAATTATTACACTGCGTTACTTAGCAACGGGGAAAATGCAGATGTGTAACAGTGATGATCTTGGTCCATCACAGTCGTCAGTAAGCAAAGCGATCACCGATACCCTCAAGGCACTTACACAACCAGCCATACTTGCCCAATTCATTCGATTTCCTCGCACCGTCCCTGAAATCCGAGAGAAACAACAAGAATGTGTGCAAGTTGCAAACTTCCCTGGCATTGTTGGTGTAATAGATTGCACGCATGTCATGATACCCCCAGGGAATATGAAGCAGACTATGTCAACAGGAAGAATTTCCATAGCATAAACACACAATTAGTGTTTGATGCCAAATATAATATTCTTAATGTTGTAGCTAGTTGGCCTGGGTCCACTCATGATGCTCGTATTTGGCGTGAGAGTGGCCTCAAACGCATGTTTGAGGATCATCGTATACCACCGGATTCATGTCATCTATTAGGGGACAGTGGCTACCCTTGCAGACGGTATCTGTTGACTCCCATCCCTCTACTATGTGTAGAGTGTGGCAGTCTCTCCAATTCACTCCCCTTTTCCTCTTGGGAGAAGTGAAAGCGGCAATATTTTCCATGATTACTTCGTCAGAGGGTGGGTGATGCAGGAATGAGGAAGACGAACAGGAACACTTGTCCGTGTTTACATTCAAGAGAAAAAAAAAATATCACCTTGCGCGGATGATAAACGTAACCTTTATTTTATAAATACTACCTTATTATGCCCATATTTCTGAAGTATATCATCATATAACATTGATAAAGTAGTATTACTACATATTCAATCACTGAAGTGTCGCAGTTCTGCAATTTAAAAAATACATCTTTTGCCAGGACAAATTATCATACTGGATCAGCTGCTGAGTGAAGATGAACTTATTTTTTCATTTAAGCTCAGCTATAAGTTAAACTTGAGATTCAGTGGAACTTTTAAGTTAAAGATTGAGATTAATTGTAAATTCGGGCCCAGGCCCTGTAAAGCTACAACTAGGTAAATACACACACACACACACACACACACACACGCTCATTACACACCTCTTTCCGTTCACAGGTGAGGTGGCCAGCCAGCAGGAGACAGTAACAGTGGCAGAAGCTCAGGAATCAAGACTCTATCAGCAGCAGCAGAGGCAGGATGACCCAAGACTTACTCTGCCCAGGACCAAGAATTATAGTAACAGTAGCCGTGGTAGTAGTAGTAGTAGTAATAGTAGTACTGTAGTGCGGCGACTATGCCTGTTGAACGAGGCTCCCAAAACCCACTTAGCCAGTGGGGTACCTCTTTGGCCGACTCGGTAAGGAGTGGCTCTCCCATCACGCTGGTCGCGGGTTCAATCCCAGGCAGCCGGCGAATACCCTCTCCTTGTTATGATTAATTTCTCGTGTGTTTCCATACACGCAGAGGACGTGTGGGACTGAGAGAGTAATAGAAGAAAGAGAATAGAAAATCTCGTCATTAAAGTAGTAGTAGTAGTATTTGTAATAGTAGTAGTATTTGTAGCAGTAGTATTTGTAGCAGTAGCAGTAGTAGTAGTGGTGTGCATGATTCCAAACTCAACCCTTCTGCTCTTCCTCCTAAGTTATAGTTTGTTCTGTCCATGTTTTTCCTCCTCTTATATCTCCTCTTTGTTATATTTTCCCTCTCCCTTTTATACCATTTTTCCTTATTTTTCTTCTTCCTAATATTTATCTTATTCTCGCCTCCTCTTCCTCCCATATCCCTCTCTTTACCTTCTTACTGTTCATTTCCCATTTCCTTCTGGTCCTCCTCCTCTTTCTCCTGTTTTCCTCTCTTTACTCTCCTTTTTGTTCATTTTGTTTTTCTACTTGCTCTTCTAATTGTCTTCTTCCTGTGTTCCCTGTCCTGCCAAATATTCTTCCATCATTCCCCTGCGTCTGGCTTCTCTGCACCTCCTATTCTGCTCTGCTTCCTTCCTACTTTACATCTCCATTCCTTCTCCTCCTCCTTTTCCTATTCCTTCGTTTCCATGTTTCCCATCTGTTTCCTTCCATTCTCCTCCTCCTTTATGATTTTGAAGGAGACTTAGCTCTCTCTCTCTCTCTCTCTCTCTCTCTCTCTCTCTCTCTCTCTCTCTCTCTCTCTCTCTCTCTCTCTCTCTCTCTCTCTGTGGGGGAAGACTTACACACAGTTATTTTCTTATATCATTTATTAACATATTTCTTGATACATTTTATTGTTCTCCTGATCAAAGCCTGGGTGGGAAGGGAGAGGGAGATGCTTTCTCTGTCTCACACACTCACACACAGACCATGAATTCAAAGCAAAATTGGACAAAAACAGATATGAAGACATGACAATACAAGTTTAGCTCAAATCATGTGTACTACAACCAGGTAATCACACACACACACACACACACACACACACACACACACACACACACACTTCTAATAGGAGTGGTGTCACTTCAGAGAGTAAGGGGGAGGAGGTCTTATCTATCTGGGGGGGCATGTGTCTGTGGGTTTGTAAACATTCTGTGGGGGACATCCTGTGAGAGAGAGAGAGAGAGAGAGAGAGAGAGAGAGAGAGAGAGAGAGAGAGAGAGAGAGAGAGAGAGAGAGAGAGAGAGAGAGAGAGAGAGAGAGAGAGAGAGAGAGAGAGAGAGAGAGAGAGAGAGAGACCACTAAGCATATGCAACCCACATGCATGCAATATCGACTTGGCTTACTACTAAAGTGAAACCATTTTAGCGAGTCCATTGGGGCGTTGGTTCATCAAAGGTCCTTTCCTCCGCTCTGCTCTGCCACACAGTCCCAACATCTATTTTTTCCTTTCATGTGTTGCCTGTAGCTAGCACATGAGAGGAGGGGACAGGTGTTGGGATTGTGTGGCAAGGTGGAGGGGAGGACAGGACCCAAGGAAGCTAAAATGGTTTCACTGTACCAATACTTAAATCATTACTGCTATTTCTGCTGCTACTACTACTACTACTACTACAATTATTACTACTACTATATTACTGCTATTTCTGCTGTTGTTCCCTACTACTACTACTATTACTACTACTACTACTGCTACTGCTACTACTACTACTACCACTTCAACTGCTATGGCTACATATAAATAAATTTCCTTTCTTTCCGTCTTCTATCGATATTTTCACGCTGACTGCTCTTCTGAACTTGCTAACTGCATGCCTCCCCCCCTCCCGCGGCCTTGCCTCACATGACTTTCTAATCAAGCTCATCCCTATACTGCCCAAACCCCTTATACAAGAGTTAACCAGCATCTTCACTCTTTCATCCCTCACGCTGGTAAACTCTGGAACAATC
Organism: Eriocheir sinensis; assembly: GCF_024679095.1. Taxonomy (NCBI): domain Eukaryota; kingdom Metazoa; phylum Arthropoda; class Malacostraca; order Decapoda; family Varunidae; genus Eriocheir; species Eriocheir sinensis. The sequence continues at coordinate 374,373 of NW_026110850.1, forward strand.
TTCCTTCATCTGTATTTCCTCCTGCCCACGACTTGAACTCTTTCAAGAGGAGGGTATCAGGACATCTCTCCTCCCGAAATTGACCTCTCTTTATGGTCATTCCTCTGTACTCCATTCAGGAGCAGCAAGTAGCGGGCTTTTTTTTCATTATTATTTTTTATGCCCTTGAACTGTCTCCTTTGTTGTAAAAAATATAATAATAATTCATCTCAGGTACATAGAAAGACATCTGGCTCTGTAAGTAAAAATAAAAGTTATTTATAATAATATACTGTGATTTTTAGTAACTTTGCTTCTAGTGAAGACTTTCTTTTGGGAAACGTTGAAGGCCATGAGGAGGAAAGAGAAGAATCAGGCAGAATGTGCAAGTGTGATGGAAGGGAGATCATGTGTCCTTCCCTGAAAGATGTAAAGCATTGTACTCGGTCACCAGCCAGACACACACACACACACACACACACACACACATGCAAGACACTTGGTCTGCTGCTTGATCCAGAGTACCCGTTGCAAAGAGGCTTGGAGGACAACACTGAAGTCTTCTCCCCTGTACAAGCAGCATGACTGTTGAAGCTTTCCTCACCAGACAAACTACTAATGGTGTCTCTCTTCTCCAAGGAGTCGTGGTAACTACATTTTCACCTTTCAGCTCACCCCTGCAGGAAGGTTTGCATAGAAATGACACTTTCTCTTGAGCGTTCCCCTCGCCTGCTGAAGTGTTTTCAAAATCACAAAAAGAAGTAAAGAGAGCACTTTGCTGGGATCCTGCTTAAGCCTGACCTCCATTCTGGCCAGCAGCAGTATTATGTTGCCAGTTTTATGTAAAATGTCTCCTGGTGACTGTAGTGCTGCTTCCTGCCTGTGTGCATGACTCACTGTTAAACATATCTCTTGGGAGCTGGTCCAGGCTGCTCTCCTCACCCACACTGTGAGGCACGAGTGAACGCTCTTGTGGTCTCCAGCGAGCAAAACTTGCATCATCTATCAAGGTCTTTTCTGGTGAGTCTCCCGAGTTTGTCCGCCAAGAAACACCTCCTTCGTCCAGGGGTGAAGAGCTGAGGCTTAAGGGTTCTGCTTCACCTGCTGTCTTGGCCCCAGCAGGCACTTCCCTCCTGGCTTGTGGTGGCTTGACATCATCACACCTGCAACAATCATCATCATCACCCCAAGCTTCACCTCCTGCCCAAGTGTTGCCTCTCACCGGCTGTCACTAACAAGGACTGGAACTTACAACAGAGTCTGTTGGAGAAAATCTTGAGCTGACTTTGCTATTTTGAGAATGCAAGAGGATTTTCAATAACATTTTTGATTAAAAATATACATCTTTAACCCCTTGACTGCAGATTTTGTATCAGAAGACCTCATCAAGCTACAGGAGTGGAACAAAACAATTCAATGAAGAAAAATGTAAAATCCTGCACACCAATACCACATGGGAAACACTCCACTATCCACCACAGGGGCAGAGAAAGACCTGGGAGCACATGTTTTCATGGTACCAGTGAAGGCAAATCCGTGCCCATCATAGTGGACAGGTTAAATATGCTTTATATCCCCCTTTCCCAACCCTGGGGTCGCCAAGCGCTTTTCCTAGGGTCGCCAAGACCTCAAAATATTAAACATGGTGTTATTATGTTATGATAACACAATAACATATTATGTTATAATAACACAAACACAAACAACTAAACTGGTGGGGTCGCGGTCATGTTTAGAGGTGCATGATTGGAGTCGCCTGAAAAAAAGTTTGGGAACCACAGCTTTAGATCATAAGATTTCCCAAGGATAATTTCCCAAAAAGCTCAAGGCTTCTCACCTGGACATTGAAGTGTTCCTCGGGATTCTCACGGTGCTCCCAATGACAAGGGCGACGGTGGCCTGCTGCAGTGCCTTGAGGGACAGCCTTCATGGAGAGACTCCTCATCACTGCTGAGGGCGCTGTCCTGCTGCCCTGCGCTGGCCTCTATGAGTCTGCTCCCAGGCAGGTGGCAGCCTTGGAAACATTAAAAATAAGAGGAGGCGACACTGGCCACACTTATATCTTTCATGTCTGTTTTGTTTATATTCCCTGCCTGTTCCCTTATCAGTAATCTGTCAGCAGCAACACTCACCAGTATCAGAGCCTTGGTCCACTTGGGAGCTCTGAACCTGTGTCCGCACCACTGCACAGCCTTCAGCCACCAGTACCAGCACAAGATCTTGTGTCAGCCAGTCTTTGGGTGTCTCAGGGTGGCCGCTTGCCCTCAGCCAGGGCACCAGGCCGCCCAGCACTCCCTGGAAGGCTCACGGCCAGCCTGCCGCTCACACAGCCTGAGAGTGAGGAAATAATCAGAATAAAAAATGATAACATGGAAACAAATACCTCATATACACAGTTTCCTACTAACTAAGTGAGTTTTCATATTCTTGTCAAAACATTCAATCAGTACACTTCAAGAACACTTTGGGAATATCCAGATCATGCATAGTGATGAAAAATGACAACTAAATATTTACTGCAACATCACAGTAAGACATCAACCAACATGAATCAATCAAGAGGTTATCAACGGAACATGACAATGACTCCATGCGCACCCTCATGGTTGAGGCCGACCGCCTCAAACTCCACCTTGGCGACTTCCCACACACTGACCCAACAAGGCTTGCAGCGGCCGGGCCCAGCGCCGGAAGCCTCTGCAGAAGAAAGTTGAAAACAGTGTTTGTGGAAACAAGAAAAAGATGCTGCAACAACCACAAGCTTCACCTCTTTATGTGTCCATGAATACACTGGAAACAAGAATGGAAACTAATTCAGTCCTGCTAAATAACTGTTGAGCAAGCCCTTCAGTTCGGCAAAGACTTGTAAAAAAAAAAGATACACTCCAGCACCCCAGTGCTTCGTCTGCTGGAGGATCCTGATCACTGTACTGTTGAACAACAACCAAACATGAGAACTTTTCATTCCTCTCACACATGACAAATTTGACATCAGGGTTATACAGTACTAATGCACATCCCATGCAAAAAAATGGCATTATATTACAATGTTTAACCCTTGACTGTGAATTTCCTACCAGAAGACCTCACCAAGATACAGGAGTGGAACAGTGGCTGCTATAGTTCAATGAAGAAAAATGTAAAGTGCTGCACCTTGGGGGGGGATATCCACCACACCAATACCACATGGGAAACACTCCACTATCCACCACAGAGCCAGAGAAAGACCTGGGAGTATATGTAACCAGGCTATCAGTGAAGGGATATCCAGAACACCAATACCACATGGGAAACACTCCACTATCTACCACAGAGCCAGAGAAAGACCTGGGAGTATATGTTACCAGGCTACCAGTGAAGGGATATCCAGCACACCAATACCACATGGGAAACACTCCACTATCCACCACAGAGCCAGAGAAAGACCTGGGAGTATACTGTTGTGCTGGAAGCTTCCTCCGGCGACCATAGGCCTCTAGAAGGCTCCCGGAGAAACGAGCAAGGGGGCGGGGAGCAAGGCGAGCCGTCCGCGGCGCGGCCAGGCGTCAGGCGGGAAGTGTTGCCAACTTGCATATATTTTTGCTACATGTTCTTGTATGATCTAAAATATACTGTAACATTCTAGACTGCACTGTTCTGGATATATATAGGAGAAGAGGGCGAGAGGAGGGCAGTCCCAGTCATAGTAAGCTAGTGGTAAGTGAAGAGTCAGAGTGAAGTGTACAACTAAGGAAGAACATTAATTAAACTACAGAAACTGTGCAAAGTGTTTACATATCTCCCTCCCACGGAGTCTCCTGACGGCGACACGGAACCCAAGTAACACGTCCGGCATAACAGTAAGCTAGTGGTAAGTGAAGAGTCAAAGTGAAGTGTACTACTAAGGAAGAATATTAAACTACAGAAGCTGTGCAAAGTGTTTACATATCTCCCTCCCACGGAGTCTCCTGACGGCAACACGGAACCCAAGTAACACGTCCTGCATAACATTGGCGTCAGGAGTGTAGCCATTTGTTTTTTTCGCCATGGAGATGTAGCGTGGAAAGAGAAAATAATAAATAAATAATTCTACATCCCCTTTTTAACGACCACTAGGGTTATGATGGTATGTGGTACCGTGGTAGTCGTCGAGCGCTGGTCCCGGATGTTAAGGCCTCAGGACAAGTGAACACTCGTTCCGAAGTTTGTGACCAGAAGGGCGTTACTTGTGTGGTTAATTATGGAAGGTGGGAGGATTTCCGTGGGAACCACTTTTGAGACAGCATTAAGAAACTGGATGGTGATAATGTACTATGGGGGGGGGATGTGTGTATGGTTCAGTAATCTCAAATGAGCAGCAAAACAGGCTCCAAATGATAATACTCACTGTAAGGTTGTATATAAATATGTATTTGGTTTCCTTTTGCAAAGGTTAGCGGAGTACTAATAAAAATAAAAAAAATGAATGACTGACAGGCTGTAGGCCTCTAATCTAGCTAGCTACCGGCACAAGGGAGATTTGGGGAATACACAGAATGCTTAGCTCTAGTTGCTGGATGCGGAGAAGGAGGAGCTAGCGTGAGTGTCGGGCTCGGCAGGGGACGTTCATGATGGGAATGGGCGGTCCTGGTGATGGACAGACGGGCGCCCTTTGATGTGGAGATGGAGCGGCTCGGGTGGTGTGAAGAGGCGGGCGCCCTTTGATGTAGGGAGCAGCTTGGGGCAGAGGTATTTCTGCCCCCAGGACAGTCGAGGGGCAGGTTACCCCGCCATACAAGTTCCCATCCAGTAGTCCGTCTCACCCCGCAGGCCGTGGGTGGTTTTTCGGGGGAGGGGGGGGGGGGGGGGGGCTGAGTGGAGAGATGGACACCTCTCTCACTCAACTCCAACTCGCTGCCTTTCCTTGCTAGGGGTGCTGCTCGTCTCCTGACTAGCCCGCCTCACACAGCAGGCCGTGGGTGGTGTGTAGGTCGGGGGCTGAGTGGAGAGATGGACACCTCTCGGACCAGCCCGCTTCTCGGTGTTTTCTCGCTGCCTTTCCTTGCTGTTGGGGTGTTCGTCTCCTCGCGTCTCCCAAGCTTCTGGCTTGCTGCAGTGGTGCTTGTCTCCTCCCTTCTCTCAAGCTTCTGGTCTTGCTGCAGTGGTGCTTGTCTCCTCACTTCTCTCAAGCTTCTGCTCTTGCTGCAGTGGTGCTTGTCTCCTTACTGACCCGTGGGTCTCCTTGCCCTCGCCTTCTCGCCTCTGCTCCTCGCTAAGCTCCTCCCCCTTCTTCACGTGACTCCCTCTCGGCATTACTATCAAACCCTACCTATCTAACTAACTAGTTATTGGTTTCTTGGAGGGGTTCGAGGCTTTGAGATGAGGGATTTCAGTAACTCTCGTTCATATATTCGCTCATTCGCTCGCCGTGTTATCTTCTCATAACCTTTTACGCACTTACATTCCTCAGCCACCCATTCACTCTTTCACTCATTCACTCATTCACTCATTCACTCACTCATTCACTCACTCATTCACGCTCCCACTCGCTCCCACTTACTCACTCTGTCACTCACCGACTTACTCACATTCTCTCGTTCATTCATGCACTCGCTTACACTTACTCACTCTGTTACTCACTGACTTACTCACATTCGGACCGTTACAGAGACTCGTTCCCAAGCTGCCCAGAGGGACGACATGTTGACTGAACTTTTGGAAGCCTTGAGACTACAGGGGGAGAAACAAGAAAGAGCACACCAAGAACTCAAAGATCAACAAGAAAAAGCACACCAAGAACTCAAAGAACAACAAGAAAAAGCACACCAAGAACTCAAAGAACAACAAGAAAAAGCACACCAAGAACTCAAAGAACAACAAGAAAGAGCACAGCATTAACAAGAATAACACTCCAAGAACTCAAAGAACAACAAGAAAAAGCACACCAAGAACTCAAAGAGCAACAAGAAAGAGCACAGCATCAACAAGAAGGAACACTCCAAGAACTCAAAGAACAGCTAGAAGATCGCTTCACAGGATTACAGCTACAGCTAAAAGCAGTACAAGATGGCAGTGAATCAGGGCGAAGAGAAATGACTGATGTGACCACGAACTTGGGACAACGCCTGATAGAAGTGGAGAAACAACACACAAATCTTCAACAAGAGATGGAGGTGGTACCGGAGACGACACACAAAGAAATATTAGAAGTAAGTGACAGAGTGAAGGCCCTTGAAGACTGCTTGGCTGGAAACGGACAGCCAGTGCCTGCAGGGGCTAGTTGTACCCAAGATGCTTCTCCTACGCAAGTCCGGGGAAGTTTGAGCCCTGTTTCGCCTGAGTTTATCCCCGCAAGAAGTTCCGCCAGCCCCATGAGTCTGCTGGGTTCGCCTGTTAGAAAGAAGCCTCAGGAGTTTGATGGCAAGGTCTCCTGGGAGGCTTACCGCGCTCAGTTTGAGCTGTTGGCAGCCCGGAACGGATGGGATGACCAAGAGTGCGCGGTACAGCTGGCCACTAGCCTGAAAGGGGCGGCGCTGGAGGTCCTTGCTCAGCTCGATAATGCAACAAAGGGCAGCTACAGCGGGCTGGCACAGGCGCTGGAGCAACGATATGGGACCAAGCACCAGAACGAGCTCTTCAGGGTTAGGTTCAGAACCCGGAACAGGAGGCGCGGCGAGTCTCTTCAGGAACTCGCTCAGGACCTTGAGAGCATGGCGCACAAGGCATACCCAGGTGCCACCCCTGACCTGCTGACGGTTTTGCTGCGTGATCAATTCATCGATGCCCTGGACAGCCCTCAGCTGAAGATACAAGTGAACCAAGCTAAGCCAACATCAATGCAGGAAGCTCTGGCACGTGCCATGGAGTTTGAGTCCTTTGTTAGGTCTAGCTTGTCGAGCTTCAGGGACGACTCGACTTCTGGCTTTAGGGCACGAAAGGGCGCTGTCAGCGACACATACAGGTTCCAAGGAACGTGCTGGTACTGCGAGAAGGTTGGGCACAAGGAGAACGAATGCTATAAGAGGAAGAAGGAATATGAAGGTGGCGCTAAGAAGAAGCCCAGGGAAGGACCCAAGTGCTAGACCTGTGGAGAAAAGGGGCACTGGAAGAATGAGTGTCGGAAAAATGTGCCCCCAACGAGGGACCACCACTCGGGAAACTAAGAAGGACTGGTTCACGGGGGCAACGACCAGTCTGTCCTGTACATGCCCCGAAGATATCAATGTGCAGGAGAACCACCATGACGAGCTGCCAAGTGGAGGGCAAGGTTGACGGAGTGTTGTGGCCTGTGGTCGTCGACGCAGGCTCGGAACGCACATTTGTGCGGCCTGACGTGGTGAGTCATCGTCGGCTTCCTAAGACGTCGCATCGACTGTGCGGAGTCACTGGACACTATGCAGAGTTCAGAGGCCCAGTGGACGTGAAGTTTGAGCTCGGAGGAAAGGAAGAGTCCCTCTCTGTGTACGTTGCTGACATGGACGACCCCTGCATCCTAGGTATGGATTATCTTGTCTCCCACAGGTGCGAGCTTGACCTCCGCGCTAAGCAACTGACTGTAGGCGGAAGGAGGGTGCCACTGACGACTGTGCACAAGGAGGGCCTGCCAGTGACAGTCAAGCGCACCACCATTATTCCTCCGAGGTCAGAGATGCTGTTACCCTGTCAAATTATGGGTGCCCCCCCGGCTAGTGTGTGGTAGAGAGTGGAAGTCGATGTCCGGTAGAAAACGGGGTGATTGTAGGCAGTACTTTGGCAGACCTTACTGCAGCGGAAGTGCCTGTCGTCGTGGCCAATGTCTCCTTCAGCCCAAAGAAAAGAAAACAAGGGACCATGGTGGGGTTGTGCCAAGAGATCGACCAGAAACCAAGAACCTGTGTCTGCAGGAGAACCCTGACGAAGCCCCAGGAGGAGCTGCCCGACTACCTCCGCGACTTGTTTGACAGGAGCTCCAAGTGTCTAGAGGAACCCCAAGTGGAACAGCTCATGGAGCTTCTCGTGAGGAATGCAGATGTGTTTTCCACAGGAGACCTGGACTTGGGGTGTACGGACCTGGTAGAGCACCACATCGACACAGGTAGCCACCGCCCAGTGAAGCAAGCTCCTCGAAGGATGGCACCAGCCCGTCGCAAGGAGATGGATGAGGTAATGGATGATCTCCGGCAACAGGGGTTAATCGAGCGGTCCAGCAGCCCGTGGGCGTCTGTTGTAGTGCTCGTCAGGAAAAAGGACGGTTCCCTCAGGTGCTGCGTGGACTACCGAGCCCTCAACGATCTCACCATCAAGGATTCATACCCACTCCCACGGATCGACGACACGCTCGACGCCTTGGTGGGCTCCAAGTGGTTTTCAACACTGGATATGAGGTCTGGGTATCACCAAGTCAAAATGGCGGAGCAGGACAAAGAGAAAACAGCCTTCTCCTACGGTCAAGGCCTGTAGCAGTTTTAGGTCATGCCCTTTGGCCTGTGCAACGCGCCGGCCACGTTCGAGCAGCTGATGGAGAGGGTGCTGGAGGGGCTTCACTGGAAGACGGCACTCATCTACCTCGACGACGTGATTGTCTTTGGCCAGACCTTCGAGCAGGAGATGGAAAGGCTATCAGAGGTTTTCGCCCGGTTTAGAGCTGCACGCCTTAAGCTCAGCCCGAAGAAATGCTATCTGTTCCACAAGGAGGTCCAATACTTGGGACACATCGTGAGCGAGGCTGGAGTACGCACTGATCCTGAGAAGGTGGCTGCGGTAAGGGACTGGCCGACACCCACCAACGTGAAGGAGCTGCGGAGCTTCCTCGGGTTGTGTTCATACTACCGCAGGTAGTATGAACACAACTACGATTGCTGCACCACTGCACCTCCTGACGATGAAGGGGCGCAAGTTTGAGTGGACAGCGGAAACTCAGGTTGCCTTTGAGAAGCTCAAGGAGGCCTTCATCAGCTCGCCCGTACTCACCTACCCAGACCCCTCTAAGCCTTTTATACTGGATTGTGATGCCAGTGATGAGGGGATTGGTGGAGTGCTGTCCCAGGCATGTGCCGACATGGAACGGGCTGTGGCCTACTTCAGCAAGAAGCTCACCCCAGCCGAGAAAAACTATTGCGTGACCCGGAAAGAACTCCTGGCAGTAGTCAAGAGCTTTGACTTTTACCATGCTTACCTGTACGGTGCAACTTTCACCATCCGCACGGATCACGCTGCATTGCGGTAGCTGAAGTCACTGAAAAACCCTGAGGGCCAGCTTGCTCGCTGGATAGGTAAACTAGAGCAGCATCACTACACTATTGTGCACCGATCTGGACTAACACACGGTAACGCGGACAGCTTGAGCCGGCGCCCCTGCCTACCTGAGTGTCAACATTGCTTACAGAGGGAAAGCGTCCAGAATATGTGCCGCCGCACTACAGTGGAACAGACAGCGGAGGTGCCATGGGAAGACTTGGGAAAACTGCAACGGGAGGACCGAGATCTGAGACCAATTATGGAGTGGCTGAGTCAGTCGTCAACGCGACCTGGGTGGGAAGTAATCTCGAGAGAAAGCCCTACCACCAAGAATTACTGGACTCAGTGGGACACTCTTCGGATGGACGACGGGGTGTTGCAGCGACGCTGGGTCTCTCATGATGGTCTTGACCACTACTGGTCCACGGTGCTACCTGTGAAGTCCCGGGAAGGCGTCTTGAAAGAAATGCACGACAGCATCACCAGCGGACACCTTGGGGTAAAGAAGACACTGAGTCGCCTACGCCAAAGGTTCTATTGGGTTGGCATGAGGAAGGACGTCGAAGAATGGTGTCACGCGTGTGAGGTATGCTGTGCAAAGAAGGGCCCCAAGAAGCGTCACCGTGCCCCATTGCAACTATACCAGGTTGGAGCCCCCATGGAACGGGTGGCAGTGGATATAGCAGGACCCTTGCCTCTGACGACGAACGGAAATAGGTACATCTGCGTCACAATGGATTACTTCACCAAGTGGCCGGAAGCCTACGCCATCCCTGACCAGGAAGCCACTACCATCGCCAAGGTTTTGGTGGAGGAGTTCTTCTGTCGCTTCGGTGTGCCTAACGAGCTCCATTCCGACCAGGGAAGGAATTTTGAGTCAACAGTCCTTGCTGAGTGCTGCAAGCTTCTGGGTATCAAGAAGACCCGACCCACCCCTCTGCACCCACAGTCAGATGGAATGGTGGAGAGATTTAATTGAACGTTGGGCCAGGAGTTGGCCAAGCAGTGCAACAATGATCAGTCTTCATGGGATCAGAAGCTGCCTGCGCTTCTCATGGCCTACAGGTCTGCCGCCCACGAGACTACGGGGTATTCACCGGCAAAGCTGATGTTTGGACGTGAGCTGCGATTGCCGGTGGACCTACTGACAGGAAAGCCTCCTGGGGAAGGCCTTCCAAGGGACGCCTCCAGTTTTGCCCGTGGGCTAGAGGAACGGCTGGAAGAGGTGCACCATCAAGTCCGTGGTGCCTTAAAGTTCTCCGGGGAGGCCATGAAGCGCGGTTACAATATGAGGGCAAGCCACGTTGACTTCAAGGAAGGAGACCAAGTCTGGCTTTACAACCCGCAGAGGAAGAAAGGACAGTCTCCGAAGTTACAGAGCCCCTGGGAAGGCCCTTATACTGTGCTAGAACGCCTCTCCGACGCGACTTACCGAATCCGGAGAACGGAAAGGACCAAGCCGAAAGTTGTCCACGTCAACCGCCTATGGAGGTACCACGGTCCGGGAAACTACACCTGGAACAACTACAGACACCCATCAGCCGACGAAAACGCAAGGGACGTCCAGGACCGAGAGGAGGTCGACGACGACATAGGCCTTCTGGACCTTTCAGCCGAGGGAGATAACCTCCCGGATTCGGCAGATGTTCCAGGGACACCCCAAGAAGCGGACGACGACGAGGCGCACCAGGAGATAGACACGCAGGAGGCACCGAGCAGAAGACAGAGACAACGCAGGCGTCCACAGCGATACGACGATTATTATGTTTTTGATTAATTCTCTTACGTTTGTATATAGTTAAGTGTGTGATCGGGACGATCACAATTAAGAGGGGGGGATAGTGTTGTGCTGGAAGCTTCCCCCGGCGACCATAGGCCTCTAGAAGGCTCCCGGAGAAACGAGCATGGGGGCGGGGAGCAAGGCGAGCCATCCGCGCCCCGCGGGGCGCGGTCAGGCGCCAGGCGGGAAGTGTTGCCAACTTGCATATATTTTTGCTACATGTTCTTGTATGATCTAAAATATACTGTAACATTCTAGACTGCACTGTTCTGGATATATATAGGAGAAGAGGGCGAGAGGAGGGCAGTCCCAGTCATAGTAAGCTAGTGGTAAGTGAAGAGTCAGAGTGAAGTGTACAACTAAGGAAGAACATTAAACTACAGAAACTGTGCAAAGTGTTTACATATCTCCCTCCCACGGAGTCTCCTGACCGCGACACGGAACCCAAGTAACACGTCCGGCATAACAGTAAGCTAGTGGTAAGTGAAGAGTCAAAGTGAAGTGTACTACTAAGGAAGAATATTAAACTACAGAAGCTGTGCAGAGAGTTTACATATCTCCCTCCCACGGAGTCTCCTGAGGGCAACACGGAACCCAAGTAACACGTTCGGCATAACAATATGTTACCAGGTTACCAGTGAAGGGATATCCAGAACACCAATACCACATGGTAAACACTCCACTATCCACCACGGAGCCAGAGAAAGACCTGGGAGTATATGTTACCAGGCTACCAGTGAAGGGATATCCAGCACACCAATACCACATGGGAAACACTCCACTATCCACCACAGAGCCAGAGAAAGACCTGGGAGTATATGTTACCAGGCTACCAGTGAAGGGATAACCAGCACACCAATACCACATGGGAAACACTCCACTATCCACCACAGAGCCAGAGAAAGACCTGGGAGTATATGTTACCAGGCTACCAGAGAAGGACGAATCCCGGTCAATCGCAGCGGACAGGTTAACCATCAACAGCCCACTACAGTATTATGGCCTTTCCTAGGATGCTCTAACTCTCCTGTAATGTTAGTATACTCCTCCCTATTCAGGTTAATGCTCTAATTCCACCTCTCCACCTGGTTCTCTGTCTGGTGTTAGTGTCCATGTGCTCCAGCAAAGGCAATAACTCCTCTCCACCTGGTTCTCTGTCTGGTGTTAGTGTGCTCCATCCTGCCCTAGCAAAGGTTATAATTAAACCTCTCCACCTGGTTCTCTGTTTGGTGTTAGTGTGCTCCATTCTGCCCCAGCATAGGTTCTAATTCCACCTCTCCGCCTGGTTCTCTGTTTGGTGTTAGTGTGCTCCATTCTGCCCCAGCAAAGGTTCTAATTCCACCTTTCCACCTGGTTCTCTTTCTGGTGTTAGTGTGCTCCATCCTGCCCTAGCAAAAGCTATAATTCCACTTGTCCACTTGGTTCTCTGTCTGGTGTGTACTCCATACTCCCCAGCAAAGGTTCAAATTCCACCTCTCCACCTGGTTCTCTGTCTGGTGTTAGTGTGCTCCATCCTGCCCCAACAAAGGTTATAATTCCACCTCTCCACCTGCTTCCCTGTCTGGTGTTAAGTGTGTTCCATCCTGCCCCAACAAAGGTTATAATTCAACCTCTCCACCTGGTTCTCTGTCAGGAGGTTAGTGTGCTCCATCCTGCCCAAGCAAAAGTTATAATTCCACTTCTCCACCTGGTTTTCTGTCAGGTGTTAGTGTGCTCCATCCTGCCCCAGCAAAGGCTCTAATTCCACCTCTCCACCTGCTGGTGAAGAGGTGGATTAGATCTTTTGACGGGGCAGGATGGAGCACACTAACACCAGACAGAGAACCAGGTGGAGAAGTGGAATTAGAACCTTTGTTGGGGCAGAATGGAGCACACTAACACCAAACAGAGAACCAGGCAGAGAGGTGGAATTAGAACCTTTGCAGGGGCAGAATGGAGCACACTAACACTAGACAGAGAACCAGGTGGAGAGGTGGAATTATAACCTTTGCTAGGGCAGGATGGAGCACACGAACACCAGACAGAGAACCAGGTGGAGAAGTGGAATTAGAACCTTTGTTAGGGCAGGATGGAGCACACTAACACCAGACAGAGAACCAGGTGGAGAAGTGGAATTAGAACCTTTGTTGGGGCAGGATGGAGCACACTAACACCAGACAGAGAACCAGGTGGAGAGGTGGAATTATAACCTATGTTGGCCCAGGATGGAGCACACTAGCACCAGGCAGAGAACCAGGTGGAGAGGTGGAATTACAACCTTTGCTGGGGCAGGATGGAGCACACTAACGCCAGACAGTGAACCAGGTGGAGAGGTGGAATTAGAACCTTTCTTGGGGCAGGATGGAGCACACTAACACCAGACAGTGAACCAGGTGGAGAGGTGGAATTATAACCTTTGTTGGGGCAGGATGGACCACACTAACACCAGACAGTGAACCTGGTGGAGAGGTAGAATTAGATCCTTTGCTGGGGCAGGATGGAGCACACTAACACCAGAGAGAGAACCAAGTGGAGATGTGGAATTCGAACCTTTGCTGCAGCAGAATGGAGTCCACTAACACCAGACGGAGGAGGAGGAGGAGAGGTGGAATTATAACCTTTGCGGGGGTAACACCTGACAGAGAACCAGGTGGAGAGGTTGAATTAGAAGCTTTGCTGGGGCAGGATGGAGCACACTAACACCAGAAAGAGAACCAAGTGGAGAGGTTGAATTAGAACCTTTGTTGGGGCAGGATGGAGATCACCAACACCAGACAGAGAACCAGGTGGAGAGGCGAAATTATAACCTTTGTTAGGTCAGGATGGAGCACATAAACACCAGACAGAGAACCAGGTGGAGAGGTGGAATTAAAACCTTTGCTGGGGCGGGATGGAGCACATTGACACCTGACAGAGAACCAGAAGGTGAGGTGGAATCATAACCTTTGCTGGGGCAGAATGGAGCACACTAACACCAGACAGTGAACCAGGTGGAGAGGTGGAATTAGATCCTTTGCCGGGGCAGGATGGAGCACACTAACACCAGACAGAGAACCAAGTGGAGATGTGTAATTCGAACCTTTGCTGGGGCGGGATGGAGCACACTAACACCAGACAGAACCAGGTGGAGAGGTGGAATTAGAACCTTTGCTGTGGCAGGATGGAGCACACTAACACCAGACAGAACCAGGTGGAGAGGTGGAATTAGAACCTTTGCTGGGGCGGGATGGAGCACACTAACACTAGATAGAGAACCAGGTGGAAAGGTGGATTTATAACTATTGCTGGGGCAGGATGGAGCACACTAATGTAGTGACACGACTTGCCTGATGGGCGAGCTTCCCATAACCCACTTAGACAGGGGGGTACCTCTTTGGCCGACTGGTAAAGGAGTTGCTCTCCCGTTACGCTGGTCGCGGGTTCGATCCCCGGCGCCGGCAGGACCTTTCCTTGTCTGGATTAATTTCTTGTGTGTTTCGTTACACGCAGAGGCCGTGTGTGTGAGTGTAGTAAAGAGTAAAAATTCTGGCATTTCACTAACACCAGACAAAACTAGGTGGAGAGGTGGAACTATAACCTTTGCCGGGGCAGGATGAAACACATTATCACCAGACAGAGAACCAGGTGGAGAGATGGAATTATAACCTTTGTAGGGGCAGGATGGAGCACACTAACACCAGACAGAGAACCAGGTGGAGAGGTGGAATTATAACCTTTGCCGGGGCAGGATGGAAGACACTAACACCTGACAGAGAACCAGGTTGAGAGGTGGAATTATAACCTTGCTGGGGCAGGATGGAGCACACTAACACCAGACAGAGAACCAGGTTGAGAGGTGGAATTATAACCTTTGTTGGGGCACGATGGAGCACACTAACACCAGACAGAGAACCAGGTGGAGAGGTGGAATTAGAGCCTTTGTTGAGGCAGGATGGAGCACACTAACACGAGACAGTGAACCAGGTGGAGATGTGGAATTAGAGCCTTTGTTGTGGCAGGATGGAGCACACTAACACCAGACATGGAACCAGGTGGAGAGGTGGAATTATAACCTTTGCCGGGGCAGGATGGAGCACACTAACACCAGACAGAGAACCAGGTTGAGAGGTGGAATTATAACCTTTGTTGGGGCACGATGGAGCACACTAACACCAGACAGAGAACCAGGTGGAGAGGTGGAATTAGAGCCTTTGTTGGGGCAGGATGGAGCACACTAACACCAGACAGTGAACCAGGTGGAGATGTGGAATTAGAGCCTTTGTTGTGGCAGGATGGAGCACACTAACACCAGACATGGAACTAGGTGGAGAGGTGGAATTAGGTCCTTTGCTAGGGCAGGATGGAGCACACTAACACCAGACAGGGAACCAGGTGGAGAGGTGGAAATAGATCTTTGCTAGGGCAGGATGGAGCACACTAACACCAGACAGGGAACCAGGTGGAGATGTGTAACTCGAACCTTTGCTGCGGCAGAATGGAGTCGACTAACACCAGACGGAGAAGGAGGGCAAGTGGAATTATAACCTTTGCTGGGGCAGGATGGAGCACACTAACACCAGAGAGAGAACCAAGTGGAGAGGTTGAATTAGAACCTTTGTTGGGGCAGGATGGAGCATACTAACACCAGAGAGAGAACCTAGTGGAGAGGTTGAATTAGAACCTTTGTTGGGGCAGGATGGAGCACACTAACACCAGAGAGAGAACCAAGTGGAGAGGTGGAATTATAATCTTTGTTGGTGCAGGATAGAGCACACCAACACCAGACAGAGAACCAGGTGGAGAGGTGGAATTAGAACCTTTGCTGGGGCGGGATGGAGCACATTGACACCTGACAGAGAACCAGGTGGAGAGGTGGAATTAGAACCTTTGCTGGGGCAGGATGGAGCACATTAACACCAGACAGAGAACCAGGTGGAGAGGTGGAATTAGAATCTTTGCTGGGGCGGGATGAAGCATATTGACTCCTGACAGAACCAGGTGGACAGGTGGAATTAGAACCTTTGCTGGGGCAGGATGGAGCACATTAACACTAGATAGAGAACCAGGTGGAAAGGTGGAATTATAACCATTGCTGGGGCAGGATGGAGCACACTAACACCAGACAGAGAACCAAGTGGAGAGATGGAATTATAACATATGTTGGGGCAGGATGGAGCATACTAACACCAGACAGAGAACCAGGTGGAGAGATGGAATTATAACCTTTGCTGGGGCAGAATGGAGCACACTAACACCAGACAGAGAACCAGGTGGAGAGGTGGAATTATAACCTTTGCTAGGGCAGGATGGAGCACACGAACACCAGACAGAGAACCAGGTGGAGAAGTGGAATTAGAACCTTTGTTAGGGCAGGATGGAGCACACTAACACCAGACAGAGAACCAGGTGGAGAAGTGGAATTAGAACCTTTGTTGGGGCAGGATGGAGCACACTAACACCAGACAGAGAACCAGGTGGAGAGGTGGAATTATAACCTATGTTGGCCCAGGATGGAGCACACTAGCACCAGACAGAGAACCAGGTGGAGAGGTGGAATTACAACCTTTGCTGGGGCAGGATGGAGCACACTAACGCCAGACAGTGAACCAGGTGGAGAGGTGGAATTAGAACCTTTCTTGGGGCAGGATGGAGCACACTAACACCAGACAGTGAACCAGGTGGAGAGGTGGAATTACAACCTTTGTTGGGGTAGGATGGAGCACTCTAACACCAGACAGTGAACCAGGTGGAGTGGTAGAATTAGATCCTTTGCTAGGGCAGGATGGAGCACACTAACACCAGACAGAGAACCAAGTGTAGATGTT
Organism: Eriocheir sinensis; assembly: GCF_024679095.1. Classification (NCBI taxonomy): domain Eukaryota; kingdom Metazoa; phylum Arthropoda; class Malacostraca; order Decapoda; family Varunidae; genus Eriocheir; species Eriocheir sinensis. The sequence goes on from NW_026110850.1 coordinate 391,089, forward strand.
GAATTCGAACCTTTGCTGCAGCAGAATGGAGTCCACTAATACCAGACGGAGGAGGAGGAGGAGAGGTGGAATTACAACCTTTGCTGGGGCAGGATGGAGCACACTAACACCAGACAGAGAACCAGGTAGAGAGGTGGAATTATAACATTTGCTGGGACAGGATGGAGCACACTAACACCAGACAGAGTACCAAGTGGAGAGGTTGAATTAGAACCTTTGTTGGGGCAGGATGGAGGACACCAACATCAGACAGAGAGCCAGGTGGAGAGTTGGAATTATAACTTTTGTTAGGTCAGGATGGAGCATATTAACACCAGACAGAGAACCAGGTGGAGAGGTGGAATTATAACCTTTGCTGGGGCGGGATGGAGCACATTGACACCTGACAGAGAACCAGGTGGTGAGGTGGAATTATAACCTTTGCTGGGGCAGGATGGAGCACACTAACACCAGACAGTGAACCAGGTGGAGAGGTGGAATTATAACCATTGCTGGGGCAGGATGGAGCACACTAACACCAGACAGAGAACCAAGTGGAGATGTGTAATTCGAACCTTTGCTGGGGCGGGATGGAGCACACTAACACCAGACAGAACCAGGTGGAGAGGTGGAATTAGAACCTTTGCTGGGGCAGGCTGGAGCACACTAACACCAGACAGAACCAGGTGGAGAGATGGAATTAGAACCTTTGCTGGGGCGGGATGGAGCACACTAACACTAGATAGAGAACCAGGTGGAAAGGTGGATTTATAACTATTGCTGGGGCAGGATGGAGCACACTAATGTAGTGACACGACTTGCCTGATGGGCGAGCTTCCCATAACCCACTTAGACAGGGGGGTACCTCTTTGGCCGACTGGTAAAGGAGTTGCTCTCCCGTTACGCTGGTCGCGGGTTCGATCTCCGGCGCCGGCAGAACCTTTCCTTGTCTGGATTAATTTCTCGTGTGTTTCGTTACACGCAGAGGCCGTGTGTGTGAGTGTAGTAAAGAGTAAAAATTCTGGCATTTCACTAACACCAGACAAAACTAGGTGGAGAGGTGGAACTATAACCTTTGCCGGGGCAGGATGAAACACATTATCACCAGACAGAGAACCAGGTGGAGAGATGGAATTATAACCTTTGTAGGGGCAGGATGGAGCACACTAACACCAGACAGAGAACCAGGTGGAGAGGTGGAATTATAACCTTTGCCGGGGCAGGATGGAAGACACTAACACCTGACAGAGAACCAGGTTGAGAGGTGGAATTATAACCTTTGCCGGGGCAGGATGGAGCACACTAACACCAGACAGAGAACCAGGTTGAGAGGTGGAATTATAACCTTTGTTGGGGCACGATGGAGCACACTAACACCAGACAGAGAACCAGGTGGAGAGGTGGAATTAGAGCCTTTGTTGAGGCAGGATGGAGCACACTAACACGAGACAGTGAACCAGGTGGAGATGTGGAATTAGAGCCTTTGTTGTGGCAGGATGGAGCACACTAACACCAGACATGGAACCAGGTGGAGAGGTGGAATTATAACCTTTGCCGGGGCAGGATGGAGCACACTAACACCAGACAGAGAACCAGGTTGAGAGGTGGAATTATAACCTTTGTTGGGGCACGATGGAGCACACTAACACCAGACAGAGAACCAGGTGGAGAGGTGGAATTAGAGCCTTTGTTGGGGCAGGATGGAGCACACTAACACCAGACAGTGAACCAGGTGGAGATGTGGAATTAGAGCCTTTGTTGTGGCAGGATGGAGCACACTAACACCAGACATGGAACTAGGTGGAGAGGTGGAATTAGGTCCTTTGCTAGGGCAGGATGGAGCACACTAACACCAGACAGTGAACCAGGTGGAGAGGTGGAATTAGATCCTTTGCTAGGGCAGGATGGAGCACACTAACACCTGACAGAGAACCAGGTGGAGATGTGTAAATCGAACCTTTGCTGCGGCAGAATGGAGTCCACTAACACCAGACGGAGAAGGAGGGCAAGTGGAATTATAACCTTTGCTGGGGCAGGATGGAGCACACTAACACCAGAGAGAGAACCAAGTGGAGAGGTTGAATTAGAACCTTTGTTGGGGCAGGATGGAGCATACTAACACCAGAGAGAGAACCAAGTGGAGAGGTTGAATTAGAACCTTTGTTGGGGCAGGATGGAGCACACTAACACCAGAGAGAGAACCAAGTGGAGAGGTGGAATTAGAATCTTTGCTGGGGCAGGATGGAGCACATTAACACCAGACAGAGAACCAGGTGGAGAGGTGGAATTAGAATCTTTGCTGGGGCGGGATGAAGCATATTGACTCCTGACAGAACCAGGTGGACAGGTGGAATTAGAACCTTTGCTGGGGCAGGATGGAGCACATTAACACTAGATAGAGAACCAGGTGGAAAGGTGGAATTATAACCATTGCTGGGGCAGGATGGAGCACACTAACACCAGACAGAGAACCAAGTGGAGAGATGGAATTATAACCTCTGTTGGGGCAGGATGGAGCATACTAACACCAGACAGAGAACCAGGTGGAGAGATGGAATTATAACCTTTGCTGGGGCAGGATGGAGCACACTAACACCTGACAGAGAACCAGGTGGAGAGGTGGAATTATAACCTCTGCCGGGGCAGGATGGGGCACACTAACAACAGACAGAGAACCAGGTGGAGAGGTGGAATTATAACCTTTGCTGGGGCAGGATGGAGCACACTAACACCAGACAGAGAACCAGGTGGAGAGGTGGAATTATAACCTTTGTTGGGGCAGGATGGAGCACACTAACACCAGACATAGAACCAGGTGGAGAGGTGGAATTATAACCTTTGTTGAGGCAGGATGGAGCACACTAACTCCAGGCAGATAACCAGGTGGAGAGATGGAATTATAACCTTTGCTGGGGCAGGAAGGAGGACACTAACACCAGACAGAGAACCAGGTGGAGAGGTGGAATTTAAACCTTTACCGGGGCAGGATGGAGCACACTAACACTTGACAGAGAACTAGGTGGAGAGATGGAATTGGAACCTTTGTAGGGACAGGATAGAGCACACTAACACCTGACAGAGAACCAGGTGGATTCGTCGAATTAGAACCTCTGTTGGGGCAAGATGGAGCACACTAACACCTGACAGAGAACCAGGTGGAGAGGTGGAATTAGAATCTTCGTTGGGGCAGGATGGAGCACACTAACACCAGACAGAGAATCAGGTGGAGGTGGAATTAGAACCGTTGTTGGGGCAGGATGGAGCACAGTATCTCCAGACAGAGAACCAGGTGGATAAGTGGAATTATAACCTTTGTTGGGGCAAGATGGAGCACACTAACACCAGCCAGAGAACCAGGTGGAGAGGTGGAATTATAACATTTGCTGGGACAGGATGGAGCACACTAACACCAGACAGAGAACCAGGTGGAGAGGTGGAATTAGAACCTTTGCCGGGGCAGGATGGAGCACACTAACACCAGACAGAGAACCAGGTGGAGAGGTGGAATTAGAACCTTTGCCGGGGCAGGATGGAGCACACTAACACCAGACAGAGAACCAGGTGGAGAGGTGGAATTAGAACCTTTGCCAGGGCAGGATGGAACACACTAACACCAGACAGAGAACCAGGTGGAGAGGTGGAATTAGAACCTTTGCTGGGGCAGGATGGAGCACACTAACACCAGACAGAGAACCAGGTGGAGAGGTGGAATTAGAACCTTTGCCGGGGCAGGATGGAACACACTAACACCAGACAGAGAACCAGGTGGAGAGGTGGAATTAGAACCTTTGCCGGGGCAGGATGGAGCACACTAACACCAGACAGAGAACCAGGTGGAGAGGTGGAATTATAGCCTTTGTTGCGGCAGGATGGAGCACACTAACACCAGACAGAGAACCAGGTGTAGAGGTGGAATTATAGCCTTTGTTGGGGCAGGATGGAGCACACTAACACCAGACAGAGAACCAGGTGGAGAGGTGGAGTGCGGTCGAGATTGAGGCGGCGGGGTATAAGGATACCACTGCCTACATTAACTTTCGGTAATGTACAATCAATTTGAAATAAAATAGATGAACTAGCAGCAAATTGTAAATAGATAAGGGACTACCAAGAGAGTAGCTTCATAGCATTAACCGAAACTTGGTTTCAAGACAATGATGTAGACGGAACAGTAAATATTGATGGATTCTCGATAGTCAAGGGAGACAGGAAGGAGGGGCGGCGGTGTACATTAATAAGAGATGGAGTACTCAGGTTAACATAAAGGATCGTTTTTGTTGTGACGACCTGGAATATTTAGTAATATCATGTAGACCTTTTTACCTACCACGTGAATTTAATAATGTGACTAATTATAACTGTATACATCCCGACTGATGCCACTGAGGCAATAGCAAATGAATTATTACTAAATGGTGTTAATAGATATGAAAATGCAAATCCTGAAGGAATCATGGTAGTGTTGGGTGATTTTAACCACTTTAATTTCTAACGAAATGTACCTTTGTATCAGCAAACTGTAACTTGGCCCACTAGAGATAATAATATCTTAGATAAAATGCATTGTAATGTAAGGAACGGTTATCGTTCTTATCAAAAGCCTAAATTAGGTAAATCTGACAACAAAATGGTGTTTTTGGCTTCCACATAATAAGCAAACTCTGAAATATCAACCGTGCGAGAAAATTAAGGTGCAGGATTGTAAGAATGAGCACATGGCGAGTCTGGAAGGCTGTTTTGATTGTACGGACTGGGATGTGCTGTATGATGAGTCCGACGATGCTGATGTAAATGTAGATGTTTTAAATTCATATACTAACTTTTGTACCAACATGATTGTTTCAACTAAGGAAATGAGTATTTATCCAAATAACAAACCCTGGATAAATTCTCATATAAAATCATTATTGATTGAAAAAAAGAGAACTTTTGTAAATGGTGACCGCATGCAAAGTAAAGTGATACAAAGCCAATTAAATAGGAAAATACTAGATGCTAAACAGTCATATAAAGTTAAAATTGAAAACTTATTTAAGTCAAATAAGTCAAAAGATGCTTGGACAGGGGCAAAACTACTGAGTGGCTCTAAAAAGGAAAGGTCATTAATAGACCCACCAAACAGTCAACAGTATGGAAATGATTTGAACTCCTTTCATGCTAGGTTTGATGTGCACCATTTTAATACTGAATGTGAAAATATTTTGTCAATGGTTAGGGGCATCAATGTAGAACGAATAATTATAACTCGCGATAATACGATGAACTCTATAAAACGTATACGATGTGGCAAAGCAAGTGGACCCGATAAGATTGGTTCTAAACTACTAAAATCCTGTGCCGAGCAACTTGCTGATCCACTGTGTAAACTTTTCCAGGCTCCACTTGATCAAAGTACAGTACCGGATGTGTGGAAAATGTCAGAGATTATTCCAGTATCCAGAAACAACCACCCGAGGGAATTTAATGATCTTTGACCCGTAGCCTTAACATCAATTATAGTTAAATGTTTGGAGGACATTGTGAAGAGGTACATTTGTTCAAGCATAGATCCCTTGAAAGATATTTTTGCAATTTGCTTATTGTCAAGGTATGAGTGTTCAGGATGCTGGGTTATCCTTACTTCACCAAACCTACGAACATTTAGAAACCCGAAATTCACAGGTTAGAATTCTATTTATAGATTTTATCAGCGCCTTCAATACAATTCAGCCACATACTTTACTTAACAAATTACTAGAGATGAATGTCAACAGCAATCTAGTACTGTGGATCTATAGTTATCTTTCGCAAAGACCTCAATATATTAAAATAAAACATATTAAATCTGACACTGTACACACAAATACGGGGCTCCACAAGGGTGTGTCCTTCACCGCTACTTTTTACCCTTTATACAAACAAATGTAAAAGCAACTTCCTCTGTAGCTGTTCGACTGTAAAGTATGAGGACGATACTGCAATTATAGGTAAAATCAGAAATGATAATTCAGGGGAGTTTTTGAGTTGAATAAATAACTTTTTTATTGGTGTAACAATAATTTCTTAACCCTTAACGTAAAGAAAGCAGAAGAAATGATAATAGATTTTAGAGTAAATAATTATGTACCTAACCCAATTGTTATAGCTAATGAACATGTTGAAAGAGTTCATGAATATAAGTACTTGGGCATAATGATTGATAACAAACTAGCAGGGTCCTCAAATACACAACAAGTATACAAGAAATGTTAACAGCATATTCATTTCTTACGAGTACTGGAAAACATGAACATTGAGCAAACAATATTATCACTATTCAACAAATCCACAGTAGAATCGATCCTGTGCTTCACAATTACATTATGGTATGGAAAAATAATATGTAAAGATAAGAATAAACTGAAGAAGATTGTAAAGACCACCAGTAGACTCCCAGCAAAAACTGTACCACCAGATGAACTGTACAATAATAATGTAATGAAACAGGTAGATCAGATTATGAACAAAATAAATCGCCCACTGAACTGTTACTATACCTTTCTTAGATCAGGCAGCAGATTAGCACTCCCTATGCAACACACAAGTAGGTTTAAAAATTATTTTGTTCCAAATAGTATAAAACTGTACAACTATCTTAGGACTTAACTGTGTAAATAAATACACCCTAGTAAAGTGTATAAAGGTAGTAACTGGTATGATATTGTGAATACTGTACTGTTTTCAGTATCTTTAATGCAAAATATGTATTTTTAGTGAATGGATGAGTTCAATGCCAAAAAAAATTCATGTTGTATTTCGTATTCAATGTGACAATAAAGTTATCTTAACTTATCTTTGCTGGGGCAGGATGGAGCACACTAACACCTGACAGAGAACCAGATGGAGAGGTGGAACTAGAACCTTTGCTGGGACACAGGATGGAACACACTGACACCTGACAGAGAACCAGGTGGAGAGGTGGAATTAAAACCTTTGCTGGGACACAGGATGGAACACACTGACACCTGACAGAGAACCAGGTGGAGAGGTGGAATTAAAACCTTTGCTGGGACACAGGATGGAACACACTGACACCTGACAGAGAACCAGGTGGAGAGGTGGAATTAAAACCTTTGCTGGGACACAGGATGGAACACACTGACACCTGACAGAGAACCAGGTGGAGAGGTGGAATTAAAACCTTTGCTGGGACACAGGATGGAACACACTGACACCTGACAGAGAACCAGGTGGAGAGGTGGAATTAAAACCTTTGCTGGGACACAGGATGGAACACACTGACACCTGACAGAGAACCAGGTGGAGAGGTGGAATTAAAACCTTTGCTGGGACACAGGATGGAACACACTGACACCTGACAGAGAACCAGGTGGAGAGGTGGAATTAAAACCTTTGCTGGGACACAGGATGGAACACACTGACACCTGACAGAGAACCAGGTGGAGAGGTGGAATTAAAACCTTTGCTGGGACACAGGATGGAACACACTGACACCTGACAGAGAACCAGGTGGAGAGGTGGAATTAAAACCTTTGCTGGGACACAGGATGGAACACACTGACACCTGACAGAGAACCAGGTGGAGAGGTGGAATTAAAACCTTTGCTGGGACACAGGATGGAACACACTGACACCTGACAGAGAACCAGGTGGAGAGGTGGAATTAAAACCTTTGCTGGGACACAGGATGGAACACACTGACACCTGACAGAGAACCAGGTGGAGAGGTGGAATTAAAACCTTTGCTGGGACACAGGATGGAACACACTGACACCTGACAGAGAACCAGGTGGAGAGGTGGAATTAAAACCTTTGCTGGGACACAGGATGGAACACACTGACACCTGAAAGAGAACCAGGTGGAGAGGTGGAATTAGAACCTTTGTTGGGGCAGGATGGAGCACACTATCACCTGACAGAGAACCAGGTGGAGAGGTGGAATTATAACCTTTGTTGGGGCAGGATGGAGCACACTAACACCTGACAGAGAACCAGGTGGAGAGGTGGAATTATAACCTTTGCTGAGGCAGGATGGAGCACACTAACACCTGACCGAGAACCAGGTGGAGAGGTGGAATCATAACCTTTGCTGAGGCATGATGGAGCACACTAACACCTGACCGAGAACCAGGTGGAGAGGTGGAATCATAACCTTTGCTGAGGCAGGATGGAGCACACTAACACCTGACCGAGAACCAGGTGGAGAGGTGGAATCATAACCTTTGCTGAGGCAAGATGGAGCACACTGACACCGGACAGAGAACCAGTTGGAAGATGCTAGGAAAGACCTTTATTTTGCAGTGGACTATTCATGTCAGAAGACAATTTTTCTTTATACTCCTATCATCAAAGGCATGGGTGGTGTGGTGCCAGGATGGCGTGGATGACAGGGAAGATAGGGGCAGTAAGGTGTGTGTGTGTGTGTGTGTGTGTGTGTGTGTGTGTGTGTGTGTGTGTGTGTGTGTGTGTGTGTGTGTGTGTGTGTGTGTGTGTGTATATAAGTGTGTGTGTGTGTGTGTATATGTGTGTGTGTGTGTGTGTGTGTATATGTGTGTGTGTGTGTGTGTGTGTGTGTGTGTGTGTGTGTGTGTGTGTGTGTGTGTGTGTGTGTGTGTGTGTGTGTGTGTGTGTGTGTGTGTGTGTGTGTGTGTGTGTGTGTGTGTGTGTGTGTGTGTGTGTGTGTGTGTGTGTGTGTGTGTGTGTGTGTGTGTGTGTGTGTGTATATATGTGTGTGTGTGTGTGTATAAGTGTGTGTGTGTGTGTGTGTGTGTGTGTGTGTGTGTGTGTGTGTGTGTGTTTACCTAGTTGTAGTTTTACAGGGCCTGGGCATTATGCTCGTGTGGTCCCGTCTCCGTGTCTGCATTTATCCAACTTATCTTTAAAGCTTTGCACACTCCTCGCTGATACTATATCCTCGCTCAGACTGTTCCAAACCTCTACATTTCTTTGCGGGAAGCTATACTTCTTTGTGTCTCTCAAGCATCTCCCCTTTCTCAATTTTTTACTGTGTCCTCTTGTATTTCTGCTTATGTTTCCTTCTGTTAGTAGCAGTTCTTCATTATCTACTTCATCTATTTTGTTTAATAATTTATAAACTTGGATTAGGTCTCCCCTTTCTCTTCTTTGTTCCAGTTTTGTTAAGTTCATTTCCTTTAATCTTTCCTCGTATATTAATCCCTCCAACTCTGGGACCATTTTTGATGCCATCCTCTGTATTCTTTCTAGTTTCTTTATATGCTTCTTCTTATGGGGGGACCACACTACCTCTGCATTTTCTAATTTTGGTCTAATCATGGTAGTGATTAGCCTTCTCATCATGTCCTTGTCCATGTAGCTAAATGCTACTCCAATATTTCTCACCAAGTTATATGTGTCTCTAAAGATCCGATTTATATGACTCTCTGGTTGACTATCATCACTCATCACTACTCCCAGGTCTCTCTTCATGCACTTTTTTAATGTTTCACCATTTCCCATTTTGTATATCCAGATTGGTCTTGTTTCACTTTTACCCATTTCCATAACATGACATTTTTTCACATTAAATTCCATCTCCCAATCCATACTCCATTTCCAAATTTTGTATAGATCTTCTTGCAATATTTCACAATCTTCTTTATTTCTTATATGTTTTTGTAATTTAGCGTCGTCAGCAAACAGGTTTATGTAGCTATTAACTCCTTCAGCCATGTCATTTACATATACCAGGAAGATTATCGGTGCTAATACTGAACCCTGTGGTACTCCGCTTTCTACATTTCTCCATTCTGATTTTATGTCCTTGACCACAGTTCTCATCTCCCTTCCCATTAGGTAGCTTGCCATCCATTTTTTCATATTTCCTTTCAATCCTCCTTTATTTTCCAGTTTCCATAATAGTCTTGTATGTGGAACTTTGTCAAAGGCCTTTTTCAAATCTAGATAATACAATCAACCCATCCATCCCTTTCCTGTGTTCTGTCTGTCACTCTTGAGTAAAAACTGAGTAAGTTTGTAACACATGATCGGCCCTTTTGAAATCCATATTGTTTGCTGGTAATTAACTTATGCTCTTCTAGAAATTTAGTCCACTGCTTCTTTATTATTTTCTCACATATGTGTGTGTGTGTGTGTGTGTGTGTGTGTGTGTGTGTGTGTGTGTGTGTGTGTGTGTGTGTGTGTGTGTGTGTGTGTGTGTGTGTGTGTGTGTGTGTGCGCCAGTGAAGGGTAAGGGAAGGAAAGGCAGGAGTGTGTGGAGGACTTAGGACAGTGTTTAAAAACTTTGGAAGTGAAAGAAGATATGAATGCAAAAGTTGGAAACAGGGAGATTGGTGGTGTGGCTGGGAAGTGGGGTGTGAAGGGAGTGAACGGGAATAGACAACGCCTTGTGGATGTTTGTGCTGAGAGGGATCTGTTCCTGGGAAAAACCTTCTTCCAGCACAAACTAATTCACAGGTATACATGGGCAAGTTGTGACATGAGGAGTGTAATAGATTATGTAGCTGTAGATACGAGGCTGAGGCGGGATGTAGTGGATGCAAAGGTTGTGGTGGTAGCCAAAATTAGGATGAAGGAGAAATGGGGACTCAGAGGGAATGGGAAGAGGGAAAAGGGTAGGAAGGAACTCGCAAGTGACAGTGGCCACAGGGAGATGTATATGAGAAGAGTGGAGGAAATACTTGGAAGAGCAAGAGCACAGAAAGAACACAGTGAAGGAGTGAAGGAGGCTTATGAGGTGTTTAAGAGTTCAGTGGTCAGGGCAGCTGAGGAAGTACTAGTCGGGTATGGGTCATGTGGAAGAGGAAAGAAAGGGAGTGTGTGGTGGACAGATGAGGTAAAGGAGGCAGGTGAGGAGAAAAGGAGGAACCACTGTGGTGCCCTCGGCTCTCCTGCTCTTCATTTAAGGCACCACTGAGTGTGTGGGGTTCACAAGAAAACAAAACTAAAAACCATAATAAAAAAAATAACCGCAAAACCAATTCGCGGTGTGGAATGGAGTCTAAGACAATCAAGAGAACATTAAATTACTCTGACAACCCTACTCTCTCCTCGTGTCTGTGTTAATGAAGAGAAAAATAATTTTGGGAGCGTGTTAAGTATGACACGAAGGAGGAGGGAGTAAGGGTGACTCCTACAAGTGATTAACGTGGAATATGGGGTAGGGTAGCGAGGAAACAAGCAGTGTTACATTATATGGTTTCGGTTTATTAGGACACTGGGTATTTATAAATAATCTGCCACCCCTTTGAAGAGGGGGGGAGGGGGGGGAGGAGACATATATATGGAACAGGAGTGGGCCCAGTACAGAACCTTGTGGAACTCCACTACGGATCAGTCTAGATGAGCTAGAGTCACCCGATATTGACACTTGCATGATTCTGCCTGTCATAAAGTCTGAGATCCAGTCAAGCAGCCGACCACCCACACCCAGATATCTTAGTTTGTCTATAAGAATGGTGTGACAAACAACATCAAAGGCCTCGCTGAAGTCAAACAAGACAACAGCAACGACAGCATCCAGGTCAAGCCAAGAGGTTACATCATGTAACAGTAGGAGCTGATCGTCGACAGTTCTGCCACGACGGAACCCAAACTGGTCATCAGACAAGATCTGGTTAACTTCGAGGAACTCATATAGGTCTTTAGCTATAATCCTTTCTAAAGTCTTACAACATACTGAAGTAAGGCTAATTGGCCTATAATTGAGAGGAATATGTCTGGATCCCTTCTTAAATATGGGCACAATGTTGGATTTCTTCCACTCAACAGGCAACCTACCCTGGAGTAAGGACTGCTTGAAAATTAATTGAAGAGGGGTAGCCAGATTGGGACAAAACTAAAGGAGACAAGGATGTAGACAATCAGGGCCCATGCTTGAATTGACATCCAGTGAAGCAAGTCTCATCCTAACTTCCTCTAGAGATATAGTCAAATTATCAATGGTTGCAAGTGAACGTTGATGGGGAAAGTGAGTACTTGGATCCTGGGTGGCATACACTAGACTGAAACTACTATACATTTCAGCGGCGGACAAACGCTGTTTTTCGCAAATATCTCCTAAACGAATCGTTGGATCAGTATGATATTTCAGCACACTACAATTATCGTCCGGACCTAATTTATGGCTAACATACCACATTACTATATGTGTTATGGGAGGAGTTTACTCGTGAAAAATAACAAACCCGACGAGTCATGTTGACGCATTCGAAGGAAAGTGTGCCCCCCGAACACCCTCCCAAACTATTCCTGACCACAACTACTTCTCCCCTTCTCGCTCTCATCTCCTAAACGAATCGTTGGATCAGTATGATATTTCAGCACACTACCTTTAACACCCGGACCTAATTTGTGGCTGACATACCATATTGCAATATGTGTTATGTTAGGAGTTTACTGACTGATATTAAGCCTAATCCAGTCATCATATCTAAGGTGTTATATAGAATCGGACGAGTGTGGGGTACTCGTCTAACCCCTCCACCAACGCCCCGAACAACCCCCAGACCACTCCTTCCCTACCCCAATATTGCAGTATCCCCCTCCTCGTTTCCCTCTTCACCCCCCTACTCACACCATCCCCCTTCCCAAGCCCGAGGCTATGACTTGCAGAGGCAGGGTATAACTCATTGACTGCCGAGGCGCACCCAGGTGTTGTACAGTAATTATCAATGTGAAATACGTCTTGCCTCCATGGAATTGTACCATGCTCTTAGTTAATAATCATATATATATATATATATATATATATATATATATATATATATATATATATATATATATATATATATATATATATATATATATACATATACACCTACATAACATTCTAATATATAATACAGTGATGGGAGAAATAGGGAGGGACACAAGAGTGATGAGGGAGGGATGAGGAGGGATAATGAGAGCGAGAAGGGGAGAAGTAGTTGTGGTCAGGAATAGTTTGGGAGGGTGTTCGGGGGGCACACTTTCCTTCGAATGCGTCAACATGACTCGTCGGGTTTGTGTTATTTTTCAGGAGTAAACTCCTCCCATAACACATATAGTAATGTGGTATGTTAGCCATAAATTAGGTCCGGACGATAATTGTAGTGTGCTGAAATATCATACTGATCCAACGATTCGTTTAGGAGATATTTACGAAAAACAGCGTTTGTCCGCCACTGAAATGTATAGTAGAGGCAAATATCTCAGCCATTGCACCACAGTCCGCAGTCAATTCTCCACTGTCTAGCTTAAGTGGACCCACTGATGCTACACCAATCTTTTTGCTCTTTATGTATTGGTGTAATAGTTTGGGTGATTCCTTTAATAGTTTGGGTGATTCCTTTATCTTGTAAATGAGGGATCTCTCATAAGCTATTTGTTGGGCAACATAATAATTACGGAAGCTCTGGTTTATCCCATTAAATTGCTCCAGGGCAAGAACAGCCTGATGGGAGTCTCTGCCATAGGTTGATCTATTAAGCTTACAAGCCAACCAGGCATTTTTCCTGGTAGTCTTTAGGGAGTTGGGAGGGTGTTGACTGGCGGGGGAGATCTTGAGAGACTGGAACATACTAAGTAATAAGGTTTGTAAGAATAAACTTTAGTCTTGAAAGCATATCATCTACAGATATATCATAAAATTCAAAATCCCAATCAGTATCTTGTAGAGACACATTTATCTTGTTATATTTACCTCTATGCCAGGAGTACTTAACATGACGGACAAGATTGACCTCAACACTATTTTCAAAGTAATACTGTAGAATTAAGGGACAATGGCCACAGCTGGGAAAGTTAGGCAAGACCTCCACATCACCCACCCTATCATTCTCGCTGGTTAAGACCAAGTCTAGGGTGTTGCCGGAGAACACAAATGTCGGGCCCTTTACCCACTGGGTTTGTCTAGGGGAGGATAATTCATGCAGATGATACTGCTCGAGTTTGACAGGGTGTTTACCGTTTACCGTTGATTAGGTTTCAGGCCCCGGTCCGCCGCCGTGGCAGCGCTCCACAGGGCCGCTAACATTATAACCGTAATATTAGCACCTAAAGTTGTCCTCAATCCTCATTTTTGTCAAGTCGTAGGATTTAGTGAATAAGTGAGTCTTCAGCGCTTTCTTGAAGATTGCCAGACTGTCACTGTTCTTAACGTCCCCGGGTAACTCATTATAGAGCCGCGGGGCACTCTTCTCAAATGCTCTGAAACCCAGTTCCAGGTTGACCCTGGGGTCATAGAGTCTATACCATTCTGTACTGTGTCTCAGTGACATGGTGGTGTCCAAATGAAAATCCTGTAGAATATTTCTCAAATATCCAGGTTTACCAAGTCACGTTGCTTGATAAGTCAAGACACATATTTTGTAGTCTCTTCGTGCCTTGATGGGCAGCCAATGCATGTCTGTAAGTGCAGGTGTTATTCTCTCACGGGGGGCAGACCCTTTGTTAGCCTTGCCTTAATGGGTAGCCAATGCAAGTCTGTAAGTGCAGGTGTTATTCTCTCACGGGGGGCAGACCCTTTGTTAGCCTTGCCTTGAAGGGTAGCCAATGCAAGTCTGTAAGTGCAGGTGTTATTCTCTCACGGGGGGGCAGACCCTTTGTTAGCCTTGCAGCTCTGTTCATAACAAGTTGTAGTTTCTTCAGCAGATATTTAGGAAGGCCATAATAAAAAGAGTTACAATAATCCAGCTGACTAGTTACATGATTATATATAAGCATCTTCATAGTCTTATCATCCAGGTATTTCTTGACAAATGCAATATTTCTGAGATGGTAGCCTGCCGTTCTCACCACCTGATTGATCTGCTCTTTGAATGAAAAGAGTGCAGTCAAGTATCACACCTAAATCTTTGACTGACTGACCTCCTGAGATCCTTGTTCTTCCCCACAATCAAGCATTCAGTTTTATCCTCATTCAGCTTCAGTTGCTTAGAATTCATCCAGTTCCCGACATCATCCATAATTCTGCTCAGCTTATCTTCAGTGTTTTCCACATCACTCAGCGACAAATAGAATTGTGTATCATCAGCATACAGTTTAAAGTCAACTTCATGCCTTCTTAGCAAATGTAAAAGACCGATAGTATAAACACAGAATAAAATTGGACCCAGTACACTTCCCTGGGGGACTCCTCTGTACAAGAGTTTATGAGTAGAGAACGATTTACCTATTTGCACACAGTAAGTTCTGTTCTCAAGGTAACTCCTCAGATAATCCAGCGCGCGCCACCCTCAATTCCAATATTCTTACAATCCTGAAGCAATAGACTGTGCTCCACCGTGTTAAACGCAGCACTCAAGTCTAACAAAATCAGAACACCACACTTCCCTTCATCCATAAGCACAAGCAAGTTGTTTACCACCGAACAGAGAGTAGTTTCAGTTGAGTAAAGCCTCTTGTAGGCAGATTGATTATCCGGTAAAGCCTGCACCTTTAGCAAAAGCTCCATTAGCTGATTCAAGATCACATTTTCAAGTATCTTAGCTAGAAACGTCAAGTTGGATACTGGTCTAAAGGAACTTAAACACTGTGGTCCAGTCTACCTTTAACGATAGGTTTCACGATCGACGCTTCCTCACTCTCAGGGAAAGTCTTGTTTTCGATACTAGTGTTAAAATGCCATGTAACGCTTCAGAAACTTCACTTTTCAACTCTGTAGCCTTTTTATCTTGTTCAGAGGCCTTGACAACAAGTAAATTCTTCTTAACTTTCCTCTTACGTTTGGTGACCTCAGCCCAAGTTGCATCTGCTGACTCCACATGCTCAGCCCGTTGCAAAACGTCCGCCACATACTGCGCCGCCTCACCCAGCTCCTCCTTCACGCTGACCGCTGGTAACTCAACTTCTTGTTTCACTTCTGATATTTCCTTAGATAATTCTCGCTTGAATTCTTCCATTTTTTCCACAATTTTGGTAGCCAGAGATGCTTTATGAAGGCATGGGTTGCAAATCCAATTTACTTTAAATATATTCTCCGGCTTAATTCCAGACAGATGAGCACACTTCACATGGCACCACTAAGGGCACAGACAGCACCCTATCCACTTATCGCTTGTGGGATCCGCACAAACGTAACAGAACTCCACCGAGTTCTTGGCTCGGCCGGCCATGTCGAGTTTTGTCGACTCAGCGCTTTCGCGAGCACGGCGCAACACATCCAACCCGAGCGGCGACTCACTACTGTGTAAGAGGAGGAAGCTGAGAGTGAATGCTGGAAAGAGTAAGGTTATGGTAGTTGAGAGGCCGAGGGAACATGTCATTGATTTGGCAAAGCCGTACACAGTTAGAGCAGAGGGTACAACACAATGTAGGATAGGGTTAGGGGAGGAGAGAATGGAGGAGGTTACCGAGTTTAAATATTCAGGGACTGTTTAATGTAAGCATGGCAGTATGAAAGGTGAGGTGAGGGAAAGAACAGTGAAGGGCAGACAGGTGGTGGGCGCATTGGGGAGAGTTATGAAAGGAAAAAGTGTGAGCATGGAGGTAAAGAGGGGAATAAGGAACAGTATTGTCCTGCCAACTCTGTCATGTGCATCAGAGGCGTAGACATGGAATGCAGTAGAGCAATGGAGAATACGTGATTAGAAACTGCCATACAAAAACTGATATGCTATTAAGGAATGAAGGATAATAGAGAGAGGAAGAGGGAGGGAGGGAGGGAGGGAGGGAAAACTGGGCTGGAATGATGGGATAGAGAGGGAAGGAGGGAAGTAACCAATTTTGCCTTTTAGATGACATACTGAACAAAAAATGGAGAGTCGGACAAGCAGATGGTAAAAAAGGAAGAAGAGAAGGAGGGAGGACAGGAGGCAGGAAGAAACTGATTAATGGGGAGTGATCGAGACAATGGATGGAGAGTAAGAAGAAGAGCATAAGGACATCGAGGTTAGGAGTGAGGAAGGAGGAAAAAAGGAGAACTGAAGCCTGCAACATCCCTGACCCACACTTACTACACCACCAAAATAACAAGGGGAGTAAAGTCAAACCTTGAGGGACTGGCTGACTGGTTCTTGTTGGTACAAAGACAAGAGAGATCATGGATGAGGGAAGGGAACTGAAGCGTGCAACATCCCTAACCCACACTTACTACACCACCAGAACAAGGGGAGTAAAGCCAAACCTTAAGGTATGCCTGGACCACACTGATGGCCTTATTAACCTTGGTGTGGAGTGTCTGGTGGGCCAACTCGTGGCAGAAGTGGATGGCCAAGGTGGAGTGGGCCAACGATCTTGTCCGCCACCACCCGTCACACTTTCCACTCTTCAGCAGCACGTTCACCAAGTGATCCTGTGAATGCAGGTGAAAAGGTGAGTATGAAATGCCAGAATTTTTACTTTTACAATACTCCAACACGATCTCTGCGTGTAACGAAACACACGATAAATTAATCCAGACAAGGAAAGGTTTGCCGGCGCCGGGGATCGAACCCGCGACCAGCGTAACGGGAGAACCACTCCTTTACCAGTCGGCCAAAGAGGTACCCCCCTGAATAAGTGGGTTATGGGAGGCTCGCCCATCAGGCAAGTCGGCACTACACGTAGAGTCATGCTGTCCAGCTTTATAGCGCAAGAGTTAGCCTGCATCTTCACTCCCTGGCAGCGTGTTGACCAAGTAATCATATGTGAGGGTGAAAAATGGGAATAGAATCATGCTGTCCAGCTTTGTAATGCAAGATTTAGCCTGCATCTTCACTCCCTGGCAGCATGTTGACCAAGTAATCATATGTGAGGGTGAAAAATAGGAATAGAATCATTCTGTCCAGCTTTGTAATGCAAGAGTTAGCCTGCATCTTCACTCCCTGGCAGCATGTTGACCAAGTAATCATATGTGAGGGTAAAAAAGGGGAGTAGAGTCAAGCTGTCCAACTACGTAATGCAATAGTTAGCCTGCATCTTCACTCCCTGGCATCACATCGAAGAAGTTATCATGTGAGAGTAGAATCATGCTGTCCAGCTTAATAAACACATGTAGGTGCCTCCCTCTGTTTACTGTGTAGGGGAGGTCCAGGCAATCAGGAGTACACAGCAGGAGGGGCTGCAAACACACACAATGGCTCTGTCCTTTCCCACCATGACATTACAGTAGTTTGAGACACACAGAGGAGGCTGAATCAAAACTATACCAGACTTATCATTATTATTATTATTATTATTATTATTATTATTATTATTATTATTATTATTATTATTATAGATCAATAAAAGGGGCATCAGGGGGAAGAAAAAACTGATATCCACACAAACAAAGTCCCCATAATGAGCAGACACGAATATGAAAAATAAGACATAGTTCAGAGAGAGGAAGCAGGACGTTTCGCCGGTGTGCCAGTTCGCCGATACCGCTTAGAAACTCATTTTTATACCAATAAAATTATTTTATTTTTCGTGCTTTATTACCCAGTAGGGGGAAGAGGGTAGGGAAGGCAGGGTCAAAATGTAAATATAGATCAAAGTATACTAAAAAGAAAACGTGGACCGGAGGGGTAACTATGGAAGACTTGCCATACCCGCATATTCGCGCGCATACACACACTCTCTCTCTCTCTCTCTCTCTCTCTCTCTCTCTCTCTTACTTCAATTGTAGGTAAGCTACTCGAGAGCATAATTAGAGACAAAATTGTGAGTTACCTCGAAAGCCACTCATTAATTGGGGATTCACAGCATGGCTTCCGTAACAAAAGATCCTTCCTGTCAAACCTATTGACCTTTTATAACGATCTCTTCTCAATTTATGACGTAACCAAATCAGTGGACGTAGTCTATCTTGATTTCCAGAAAGCGTTTGATAAAGTCCCACCTCATAAATTACTTTATAAATTAAAGCAAATAGGCATTGACGGTCAAGTAAACCAATGGATCGCGAATTGGTTGAGCAACAGACAACAAAGAGTTGTGATTGACGGATTTAACTCAGAGAGGGCGCCGGTCACTAGTGGCGTCCCTCAGGACTCGGTTTTTGGCCCAGTGCTCTTCATTATCTACATCAACGACGTGGATGTTGGACTCAATAATCGCATTAGTAAATTTGCAGACGACACAAAGATTGGTAACTCGGTTCTCACTGACGAAGACAGGAAAAGCCTCCAAGAGGATTTGCACAAAATCTCAGCTTGGTCGGATAGATGGGAGATGCCCTTTAACATAAACAAGTGCCAGATCCTTCAAGTTGGAACAAAAAATAAGAAGCTCGATTACGAAATACGCGGCGTTAAACTCACAAGCGTTCAATGCGTTAAGGACCTGGGGATTAAAATCGCGTCAAACCTCAAATTCTCACATCAGTGCATCGATGCAGCAAATAAAGCGAACAGAATGTTGGGCTTCATTAAAAGATTTTTTTTATTCAAGAATAAAGATGTAATACTTCCGCTCTACAATAGTTTGGTCAGACCCCACTTGGAATATGCGGTACAGTTTGTCTCCCCACCATGCAAAGGACATTGCTAAACTAGAAGGTGTTCAGCGTCGAGCAACAAAAATGATCCCTTCCTTGCGCAACAAATCCTACGAAGAAAGGCTTTCCACCCTTAACTTGTTCTCTTAAGAAACGTCGCCTCCGAGGAAAACTGATCGAATGTTTTAAAATACTTAATAGTTTCACGAATGTAGACAGAACAAAATTGTTTATGATCGATGACACTTTGCGAACGAGGAACAATGGCACAAAACTCAAATGTAGACAAGTAAATTCAGACTGCACCAAATTTTTCTTCACCAACGTTTTAGTGCGAGAATGGAACAAGCTCCCACCATCAGTGGTCCAGTGTAACACGATTGACTCCTTTAAAAACAAGCTCGACCGTCACTTCCTTGAACTTAATATTAACTAGAGTAGAAAAGCAGCGTTTTGGAGCCTTCTGATTAATGTAAAATCACTTAGGTTTAAGGACAGACCACCTAGTCTGGGGTCTGTGTGGTCTGATTTTCTATGTAAATCTATGTAAATTTCTCTCTCTCTCTCTCTCTCACACACAGTTATGGGATCTCGTCAACGTCGTTGGTAAACGTACAGTGCTTTACTTTCTGCCCCTGGTCAGATCTACATCCATACACCGAACAATAAACCACCGGAACGCGGAGTGACTCTGACTTCCTTGCTCTTAACGCTGGGAAGATCATGGTCGGACTGACCTGGCTTCTGCCTTCTGACCCCGGCCGCTGGATAACAAAAGAAGTCATGCGCGGGGCGGGCTGCTTTTCACTCGAAAGCGGACTAACCCTGCCCAGTGTCTCTTAACACTGCTTCGTTCCTGCTCCCTCACGCTCGCAGACGTCACCAACAAGCTTTCTTACTTACATTATCAATTCCATTTATTTTATATCCTTACGCACGAGTAATTCCTGGGTGATGGAAAAAACTTATTTTTACCCCATCCACGAATATATTAACTTCTGGTCAGGTACAGTAGGAAGAGTGATACTTAACTCAAACCAAAATTTTACGAAGGAAAAAATGACAAACATTTGCATATAGGCCTATGGTATGAGGCATCAGTTACGGATTTTGAACAATCGAGCACACTTTTTTTTCCTAGTTCTCAGGCTGTAGGAATGGCCCATATAATCTTTAACCGTGGGACGGTTCGCCGAATTTTCGGCGAACCGTCCCGAGCCCGTCGGCGAAATGGCACGCCGGCGAACCGTCTCGCATTCCAGAGAGACACTCAAGTGAAGAGGATAAAAAGAAAGGGACAGAAACAAACACTAACACCTCTGCTCTCCTCACCTTCACGTCGGAGCAGTTCATGAGGGTGAGGTCACAGGCTGAGAGCTGCAGCACGGGCAGGGGCGGGGAGAGTGACCACAGCGGCAGCAGGGACCCAGGCAGAAACCCAGGGCTTCCATCTTAGGTGATTGCTGAGAAGGGGAGGAAGGAAGGTGATGGGAGGTGTTATGAGGGGGAGTGCTGCTGGCATCAACAGCACTAATGGGTGTGGCTGCTGAGAAGGGAAGGAAGGAAGGTGATGGGAGGTGTTATGAGGGGGAGTGCTGCTGGCATAAACCAAGTTAACTTGGTCCAGGGCCAGATGAACTTTTCCCCAGGGTAATAAAGGAATGTAAAACTGAAATCAGTGGGCAGTTAGCTGAAGTATTTAGGAAGTCACTAGACACAGGGGTGGTGCCTGTTTCATGGAGGCAGGCACACGTTATTCCAATATTTAAGAAGGGAGACAAATCTTCTATGGAAAACTATAGGCCGATTAGTTTGACGCCATGCAGTTATAGGTAAAATGCTTGAGTCAATAATAGCTGATAGTATTAGGGACCATATTGACAGACATAATTTAATTCACGACTCACAGCATGGGTTTATTAAAGGAAAGTCGTGCCTCACTAGTCTTTTATCCTTTTACAATAGAGTATACGAGGCAGCTGTCAATGATGAGAGGTACGATGTAGTTTATCTTGATTTTAGTAAGGCCTTCGATAGGGTACCTCACCAGACACTGTTAAATAGTCAGGGCTCATGGAATAAGAGGGAAGGTATTTGATTGGATTAAGGCGTGGATTAGCGACAGGAAACAAGGGGTTACCATTAACGGTAAAAAAATCCGAATGGGGTAATGTTACAAGTGGGGTTCCTTAAGGTTCAGTTTTAGGTCTGCTTTTATTCATTATCTACATCAATGACATAGACAATGGGATAACTAGTGACATAGGTAAATTTGCAGATGACACCAAAATAGGACGCACTATTAGGACAGGGGAGGATGCTAGAGCACTGCAGGATGATCTCAACAAACTGTCAGCTTGGTCAGAGAAATGGCAGATGAATTTTAACATCACCAAGTGTAGCGTACTTAGTGTAGGAACACGCAACCCATTACACGGGTAAAGTTTAGACTCCACAGCGATAGGCAGATCAGAGTGTGAAAGGGCTTTGGGAGTGTTAGTGAACTCTGACCTAAAACTAAGGAAGCAATGTATTAGTGCAAGGAATAGGGCTAACAGGGTATTAGGCTTTATTAACAGGAGAGTAACCAACAGGAGTGCAGAGGTCAGACTCTATTTAGCGTTAGTTAGGCCACACTTAGATTATGCTGTCCAGTTTTGGTGCCCACACTACAGAATGGACATCAACTTGCTAGAATCAGTTCAGAGGACGATGACCAAGATGATTCAGGGGCTGAGGAGCCTCCCATATCAAGATAGGCTGAAACATCTCAACTTACATTCACTAGAAAGACGAAGAGTGCAGGGAGATCTGATAGAAGTATTCAAATGGGTCAAGGGTTACAACAAAGGCGATATAAGTAAAACACTGAGAATTAGCCAGCAGGATAGAACACGCAGTAATGGATTTAAATGAGAAAAGTATAAATTCAGGAAAGAAATAGGCAAGTATTGGTTTAGTAATAGGGTGGTGGGGGAATGGAATAGACTCCGCAATCACATAGTTAGTGCAGGGACGATAGCTTGTTTTAAGAGTAGACTGGATAACTACATGGACGAGGATGACAGGTGGCAGTGAGGTGTGGGTGCAGTAAGGAGACAAGGTACTGGAGCGTACGCCCGTACCGAAGGTAAACGAGGATCAAGCCTCTACCTGTAACCCCTGAAACTTCACCTCACCCATCGTGAGTAGTGGGGGGGATTCTGGAGCTGCCCTGTGTAGGCCACTCGGCCTCTTGCAGTTTCCCTATGTTCTTATGTTCTTATGAGGAGTGCTGCTAGCCTCAACAGCACTAAAGGGTGTGGCTGCTGGGAAGGGAAGGAAGGAAGATGGTGGGAGGTGTTATGAGGGAGAGTGCTGCTACCCTCAACAGCACTAAAGGGTGTGGCTGCTGAGAAGGGAAGGAAGGAAGATGGTGGGAGGTGTTATGAGGGAGAGTGCTGCTAGCCTCAACAGCACTAAAGGGTGTGGCTGCTGAGAAGGGAAGGAAGGAAGATGGTGGGAGGTGTTATGAGGGAGAGTGCTGTTAGCCTCAACAGCACTAAAGGGTGTGACTGTTAAGAAGGGAAGGAAGGAAGGTAGGTGAAGGAGGGTACAAGGATGAGCGAGTGCCTTTAGTCTCTGGCACAGGTGGGTATGGCAGTAAATACTGAGGGACTGCTCTGCTGACGGCAGGAAGGGATATAAAAGTTAAGAGGCTGTGGAGGTAACCAGTAAGTAAAGTGGGTCAATAATAACCATTATAAGAGTTAAGAGGTGAAGTGCTTTTAGTTTCTTTCTGGCACAAGTGAATAGAGAATAAGATTTCTTCTTTAGTACATCAAGGAAGGGAGGCAGCTCAAGGAAAAAAAAAACGTGTCAAAAAGAGGGGTAAGAATGGGGTGCCACTGGTAACTTTGGTGTTGGTGGAGTTGTGAAGGAAGGTGCGTGATGAAAGTGAAAAGGCAGAGTGAAAGCTTGAGTCTGTCCCGCACAAGTGGGTGAAGTTGAAGACTCACAACTTTGGCATCGGTGGAGGTGGTGACGGTGCTGGTGGCCATGATGGAGTCCAGGGTGGGTACTGAAGACCCCGGCAGACCCAGCGAGAAGTAGTCAGTTGCTGGCCCACACTCGGCCACCAGCGCGTTGATCACCTCCTGCGGGAAACATCATTGTCATCATCAACGACAACAATTCCAACCCTCCCCTCAGCCCATGTGGCACAGTAAAGGTGGTGAAGGGGACAGCTGCAAAATCTATCACCACCGCTAACATTCTCCTCACCCTTCTCACTTCAAATAGTCCTTAAGACCATATTTAGCCAAAGTAATTGATGTGCCCATGAGAAAACTAACACTCCAGCAATGACATACAATTGGAGAATAAGAATTTGTAACATTTTTCAACATGTCACTAAAAACAGGCACCAAACAGTTACAACTACACCTTCAATCATTAGGCACAACACGAGTCCACTCTACAGGAAGGTGCTTCAGCCCCTCACCTGGTGCTGCCTGACACGGCCCTGGTGCAGGACTCGGTAGCAGGGTTGCCAGATGTCCCGTTCATTACGAGGCCAGAGTTTTGTTCGAAACGGCCAGAAAAAGGCCAACCTTACCACACCATATAAGCAATATATTTGATCACATAATAAATACTTATCATGGACTTTTTTAGTGTACAATTATAAAGTGTACAGTAACAAGACCCACCTCTGTTACTCCGTGTAACGGTGTACCGGGGGGCGTTTAAAGGGCGTTGATTAAGGCTTCACCTTCCTTAAGGCGAATATATTCTTAGACTATATGTACAAGGAGCGTCGGAGCGAGAGCGACTGCCGTTGTGTGTCAGTCGGACTCTCGTGAAGGAGTGACGAGTTACAGGTTGGAAAATAATTGTTACAATTGGTCACGTATGTCAAGGTGACCTTTGCACACGATGAAATGTTTTGTATATAAAACTGAGATGGTAAACACTGACGGATGACATTCCTATAAGTTGGTGTGATCTATCTATCGTTTTTTTTTTTTCCCATTGACAATTGTATGCCTAATTCGTGGTGATACTAAATAATAATAATAATAATAATAATAATAATAATAATAATAATAATAATAATAATAATAATAATAATAATAATAATAATAATGATACATTGATATCCTACTATAACACTGCTCGGTCACCTACCAGTGATCGCGACCTCGCGATCACTGCCACTGCCACTGCCAAATTACCTTGCCGTGTCTGCACAACCAAATAATCGTGCAGGACATAGTTCCTCCTAATAAGGTAGCACATGACGACGAGACTGACGAACATCAGAAACATTGGTACAAAAAATCCAGGGTACAGGTAGGGGAGATGCAAGTATTCAGGCAGCGTTTCCTCCAGGGTTTCCGCAAACTCTGTTTTGTTTGCGAAAGATAATGAATTAAGGGATAATTAAGGGATAAGAGATGCCGGAGAAGTGAATGTCATCGAGAGACCGTAGAGGAAACACTCGATGGGAAATATTGGCCGTGAAAACCAGACGGATCCGGGACGGGTACGTTGTTATGTTAGTGGAGCGGATATAGCATGCTTCCGCTATGGCATAGTGACCAGTAACCCGTTGATAAGTGGTACCTTCCGGGCAGATGACTGATACATAGAATGACTGAGGGAAATAAAAATAATGCAGACCCTGAAAGTTCTTATGGAAAACAAGCGTTGGTGTTAGCTGCTTGTAGGGGCACAGGGAAAGAGCGTCAGACGCGTTCACCCGGGTGAGGGCGATCTCGCATACCCCTCCCCGAACTGGTAGGAAGGCAATGAGAGACGTAGAGCAATAGAAACGCCCGAAGACCGTCTCCTTGCAATATTGCAAGAGTGAGTAGCTACCCGTTGAATACAGAGCGAAATCCTTCGCGATTAGAACAAGAGACGGGGACGTGTCCAGGGCTAACACACTGTCCTTAGCGGAAAAAGGGAACGGGACAATTTCGTGTCTCAAACACGTCCGCCGTCTGAAATGGAACATGAATGATTATGGCATCGGGGGTGAGGCTGGACTCAATCAAGGGGTAAAAATATTGACTCATGTCCGGGGTGAATAAGGTGTGAGGCTATAATTTTGATACCCGATATGGACAGTCGTTCTCAAATCGTGTAGAGGGAACAAGGCAGGTGTGACTCAACCGTGCGCTGCATCAACCATGTTGCTAAAAACCTGCTGATTTGCCGTTGCGACAGAGTTAATGACGTTTTCCAATACATGCAAGGCCTGGTCTAGGAGGAGAAACTGATGCACCTGGTCGATCTGCTTGACAACTATGTTGATAACTTCTACCATCTTATTTGTTTGCTGTAGTAGTTCCTCAATGTGAGTATGTAACCGCGCAAGTTTTCTACAATTGGCGTTGATCACCCTGCGATTTCGGGCAGCAAAGGAAAGTACATGAGCGTAGTGGTCCCGCAAATCGCGCACGTCCTCGTCGGTTGCCGTACCGAAGAGAAACTTTAAGGCGGACCCAACGATGTTGAGCAACCCCCTCTTTACCCGAGAGTGAACGGAGTGAAACTATAATCCATGTCTACCTCATCAACTTTTCCCCGTAAGAACAGAATCCTATCCTCCAATAACTGAAAAAGATTCAGAGAGTTGGGACTAGAAGGTGCCTTTGATTCCCTAGTCTTGGTAGCCCGTATGGCGTCTGCCATGCCGAGTAGTTTCTCTGAGACTATCCTGATTGTGTCAGTTGTGTTGGTCAAGGAAGTATATGGATATTTTACGAGGAGCACATCTTCTATGAGGAAGACCTCTCCTATGTGTGCCGTGAGGGCGCCAGGCCTCAGGTGGATGGGTGTCGTTGCAAGCAGGGAGCCGAGGGACAACAAGATGATCAGAAAACGCAACATCATGATCTGAAAGTGGTGGGAATGAAGTATTTAAACCCGTGGTCTCAAGTTATAGCTATGGGTGTTGGGATTATCTTGTTGAACATTTGACTCTGAGGGGAATTACCAATATCAAGGTCCAAAAGTGAGGGAATTACTTTCAGACGATCACTGTAAACTTCTAGACTGACTCCACTATTCGACTCGAGAACCTCGAACCGATTTCCCCTGACATTCCGAACAACTCGGTAAGGACCCACAAATCTAGCCCCCAGTTTCGAACTCCTTTCCGCTTGCTTAATCATGACTGAGTCACCCTCTTTTAATTCCACCAGGACGGCCTGTTTGTGTTGTTTTGACATCATTTCAACCTTCGTAGCTTTTAACGTACAGGGGAGGCGGTGGCTGAGTCGTCAAAGTAACGGCCTCGTGTTCAGGAGGACGCGAGTTCAATCCTCGCCCGGTGCCACCAAGCTGGGATTTTTCAGCCGCCGCCGAGTGGCTTAAAACTACCCACATGCTGTCCAGAAGACCACCTATCAACCCGGACTCTAGATTCTAGGATCAAAGATGAGCTGTGGGAGGGCAGCATGAGCCAATGCAAGATGGCGCCACTATAAACACTCGCCTGCGCCAGAACGGGCTGGGCCGACCATCAGGACCTACCGGAAAGAAGCCTTGGACCGACCATCAGGATCCACCTGGAAGAAGCCTACCGGCGCAATAGGCTGCAATGTAAAAAAAAAAAAAAAAAAAAAAAAAAAAAAATAACCTCTGAGTGTATCTTGGAAAACATGCATCTGCTGTTGTGCGTACCTATCAATGTTGTAGAGAGGTTGTTGTGGTTTTGATAGGACGTCGTACGGAAGACTTTTCTCCACCCCATATAAGATGTAGTAGGGAGACTTCCCCGTAGAGTCGTTTACCGACGTATTTATGGAAGCGGCTATATGCGATAGCCAATCCTCCCAGTTATCGTGGAGATCGTTCACGATAGGCCTGAGGACCTGTAAGATTTTCCTATTAGCCCTCTCCGCCAACCCATTAGCAGCTGGCTGGTAAGCTGTGATGAAGGATTGCGTGATGTTAAGCTGAGCGCATATTTCGCTCAATACTGTTCCTGAACCCGGTGCCATTGTCACTCAAAAGAATTCGAGGAGACGAATGTGGACACAACACGTGAGTCACGAGGGCATGGGCCACGCGTGTGGCTGTCTTGTCCTTGAGGGGCGCTAGAACTAGAAACCTAGAGAACCGGTCGAAGCACACCAATAAGTAGCGCGAACCATGTTGGCTCTGGGGGAGCTGTAATAAGTCTATATTAACAACATCCCAAGGCGCCTCTGGTACTGGGTATTGCAACATAGGTGCTGGCCCTTTTACGGACCCCTTGTGCTTAGCACAAACGAAGCAATGTGCGACAGGTTTTTCTACATCAACCCGTAATGTGAGCCAGTAGAATTTTCGTCTGGTGACAGATAGCGTCTTGTCTCTTCCTGGGTGACCCGAAATGGGTATGTTATGGACCAGCTTAAGCGTCACGGGGACGTATTTGTCTGGGACGACCAGCTGTTCTATAGGTACAGGTTTGGTTGGCCATGACCTACAAAGACTGTTGTCCTCTGATAGGAAGAATTGCGAAAAGGGAACTGGCAATTCAGGAAGGTTTGATTCGTCTCCCGACTCGAGGGCGTAAATTAACCTCTTCCACACCGGGCGGTCTCGCCGAGCAGTGTGTAGCTCAGGTGAAGTGAAGTTGTGGATGACCTCTGGGGTGGTAATCGCGCCTATCGGAATATTCCGAGATAAGGCATCTGCGACCACATTTGTTTTCCCGGTGATATATTTTATCTCCGCATTGTATGCTTGGATCGTTAAGAACCATCTTGCCAGACGACCGTGTAGGTTTTTACCCTTGAAAAGATCAGTTATGGCCGCGTGGTCCGTATACACCACAATTATGTACCCCATCACTATGTCTCGAAAATGCTTCAGAGCCCACACAATGGCAAGAGCCTCTAGGTGGGTAACAGAATAGTTCTTTTCCGGAGCTGTTAGAACTCGACTGGCGAACGCTATTACATGCTTTTTGCCGGACTTATCTGTTTGCATGAAAGCGGCTCCTAGTCCACTAACCGAACCGAGAGCGACTACTGTTGTGTGTCAGTCGTACTCTCGTGAAGGAGTGACGAGTTACAGGTTGGAGAATAATTGTTACAATTGGTCACGTATGTCAAGGTAACCTCTACGCACGATGAAATGCTTTGTATATAAAACTGAGACGGTAAACACTGACGGATGACATTCCTATAAGGTGGCGTGATCTATCTGTCGTTTTTTTTCCATTGACAATTGTATGCCTAATTCGTGGTGATACTAAATAATAATAATAATACATTGATATCCTACTATAACATCAGCCACCCATGGTCTTAATTTCTCCCATTCCTCTCGGTAAGCTCTCCCATCACTATACGAAGTTTTCCATTTACCCATGTCAGTTTAGATGAATGACAAATTAGCTGCTCATGTAATTTTCAGCGCCTTTAGAAACCAAGCTCAACTTTCCCAATACGTAGGACGCGTGTCAGCCGCGACGGACTTTTAACTTTACAACCTGAGGGGAGCAGGGAGAGGGAAGGGACGGAGGAGTGCGTGACAAAGGGTGCGTAAAGACCGGTACCAAACACGTAACGAATGATGTCCATATTATCAAGTGCATTAGATGCTCTTAATCACATGTCCTTTTGCGCTAACATCATATTATCTTTATTTCTTTGGGAGCCATTAATAATATTTTAAATAACAGCAGGATACATGCTGAACATTAGAAAAAAGGCCAATAAAAGTCTAAAATACGGTTGGCCTCTGGACCTAAATTTTTTGAAGGTCATTGTACCTCTAAAAAAGCCAAATTGGCCTTTTAAGGCCAACTTTGGCAGCCCTGCTCGGTAGAGGCGGGTGGGCATGTCTCGGGGTAGCGGGGTGTCGTGGTCATGCCCCGGCGGCAGGCAGGGGGCACCGTCAGGGACTGGAGCAGACGTGTTAATGCTTGTGTGTGATAGCACTGCGGGGGATGAATAAAATTATGTGCACAACAAGGGGAACTGTTAAGGTTAGAAACAGAGAGACGGTTGATTTGCGGGGGATACATTATGTAAGCAATGCCGGTTTTCTGCACAGTAGAGCTAGCAAATGTTGCAGCATAAAGAAGGGAGATAAACT
Organism: Eriocheir sinensis; assembly: GCF_024679095.1. Classification (NCBI taxonomy): domain Eukaryota; kingdom Metazoa; phylum Arthropoda; class Malacostraca; order Decapoda; family Varunidae; genus Eriocheir; species Eriocheir sinensis. The sequence continues at coordinate 420,487 of NW_026110850.1, forward strand.
TGTGTGGTGGACTGTTGCAAATAATTAAATGTTCATCTTGTGTAAGGATCTATAGGAAGGAGAGAGACTTGAAGGTACGACAAGACATAAAGAAGGGAGACAGGCGTGTGTGTAAAAGTCCAGATAGATGAGAGACTTAAAGCTACAACACCCACCCACCCTGAAGCAGCAAGGAGCCACCATGTGTGTGGGGCAGGATGAGCTCTGGCGGCTCCGGGCTGCTTTGAGTGTCCAGGGAGATGTTCTGGTAATTGTTGCGCAGCTGTTGGGGAGGAACTGGAGGTCAACAACACAGAAAAAGAAAACTATACTACTTAATGAATCCTAGTTAGTCACTGAGTTAGTTAGCTTGACTAAAAAAATATATGCCAGTATTTTCAGACGTTTCCGCCTCTCATGTCAACGATTTCTAAAGGCCAGTAAAAGAGATTGGTCGGAATCTAATGAGTGTTATTGAGGTTCATTTTATAGCAAGGCTAAACAACACCAAGGTCATAAAACTGCCCTCGAAAATGCCTACGTACAAGTCCTATGAAAGCCTTGTTAAATCTGAAAGGTTTAAGAACATGACCCCAAGACACACTATTGCCACCACTCTGTCCCACCTTCACCGGTGTCTCCATGAGCTCTGAAAAATTCAAGATCTGGGTGAGGTTCTGGGGGGGAGGCCACGTCGCTGGGGTCCCTGAGGAGGCCCAGCACTAGCCACCACAGCACCACCGCCGCACCGTGCCACCACCACACATCACCGAACCCTGCTCCGATGACAGTCCTCCCTCCAGGGCGTCTGATGGAGTGAAAGACAGAAAGAGTAAGGAAAAGAATACTTGTAGGAGGAGTGGAAGGTGCTGCAGTGTGCTAATATTTCTGAGACAAGATATAAAAGGACAAGAAGTGCTCAGTAAAATATTCAACAGGAGACTCAGAGATAAGTTCACAGAAGGAATAAGGAAACTAGGACTTGACAGAGGTGTTGACATTTCCAGACAGAAGGAGAAGAAGGATAAAAGTAAAGACAAGAAGTGCTCGGTAAAATAACACTTGGTGGAGGAGAGGAAAATACTGAATAGTTTTAATATTTATAATGAAGAAGGATAAGAAAGGTAAGAATTAGTGCTGGGTAAAATTCTCCACACTCACCGATGCCGGCTGTGTTTCCGCCCAGCTCTGTCCCCATCAGGGAGTCGTTCACGGAGGGCGACTCGGAGCCTGATGATGGCAATTAAAGGGGAGGGAGTGCGCAAGTCCTCGTTTCCGTAACCTAGAAGTACAAAGTGAACGGTCAAATACGAAACAGAACTTCAACCAAGAAATAGCTAGAAAAAAATAAGAAAAAAGCAGGGACAAAACAGGAAGAGGAATGAATTGGCAAAGTTCTATGAGTCATCCCCAAAGGCACTCTTCCATCCATGTGATAGGGCCTCCAGGGGCGTGGGGTGCGTGGGGTGTGAAGGCAGAAGAGGTGGGCAAGTGCGGCACTTAGTGCGGTAGTACCACATCACAAAAAAAGTACATAATATACACAAACACATAATGAATCACCTTGACGCAAACAACATCCTTACTGATTCACAACACGGCTTTTGACCTAAACGCTCATGTGAATCGCAACTCATTACTACATATCACGACATCACGAGACTACTTGACCGACGTGACATTAAACAAGTTGAAAATATTGTTTTAGATTTTGCCAAAGCCTTCGACAAAGTCCCGAACAAAAGACTATTCTTCACTGGATCACTGCATTTCTTATTAACCGGACTCAACGTGTTCTTCTTGACGGATCTTCATCCGACACTGTCCCTGTTTCTTCAGGTGTCCCACAAGGCACCGTTCTAGGCCCCCTTCTTTTCCTCCTGTTACATTAATGATCTTCCACTGTCAACGCCTAACTCTTCCACTAGACTATTTTCCGACGATAGTTTACTGTTTAGAGCAGTGAAGACAACTGACGACTGCAGACTACTACAAAACGACTTGGACGCCCTCCAGGCAGATGCACTTCCGACCAGACAAATGCAAACTATTAAGATTCACCAGAGCGCACAACCCCATCCATCACGCCTACACTCTCCACAATTCAAATTTAGAATCAGTTCACACACACAAGTACCTTGGCATTCATCTCTCAACTAACTTGAAATTCAACACCCACATAGGCCATATCAGTGCCACAGCCAACAGAACACTGGGGTTCCTGAGGAGGAATTAACATAACTGCACATCTGACATTAAACACATAGCTTATGACACACTTATGAGACAAACACTGGAATACTGCTCAACGGTGTGGGATCCTTACACACACATAAACATTGATAGGTTAGAACAAATCAACATCAAGGCGGCAAGGTTCATTACAAACAATTACACACGAACGCCTGGCATCACAACACGGATCAAACAACAGATAAACATGGAACCTCTTCACATACGCAGACAAGCACACAGACTTACACTTATGTACAAGATCACAAACACTCACATTGACATTGACCCACAAACATACCTACACAAGGCAAACAGTCAACGTACTCGTAACACATATATAAATACCAAACATATCATACTAACACTGACGCATACAAGCACTCACACTTTCCACGCACCATACGTGACTGGAACAGCCTCCCTCAACAGATTTTAGACTGCGATACAATAGACTCATTCAAAAAACAAATACACACTCACTTGTCACCACAACACACCAACACTAACAATTACATTTGATTCACTTCCCTCCCCTGCACACTCGGCTCCCCCGTCCCCCTAACAGCCAACAAATATGCGTGTTATGCACCATACAGGTGCCCTGCGCATTATTATCCAGATCCAGATACCGCACTACCGCAAAATTTCTGAAAATACCGCACTACCGCGGACCGCACAAAAAAATCCTGCGGTACTTTTTTGCGATACTTTGAAAACTATCGAAGATGACATTTGCAGAGCGACATTGTTCAGATTTTTTTTTTTTTTTTTTTTTACGGTGAGTCGGACTCAATCAGTCAATCGATATCAGTCATCAGAATCAGTGATTCAATCATTCTGGCTTTTCAGTTATTGTTCAAAATCAAATACTAAATAGACAGACTAAACTACTACGCTGCGAGTCTTCTTTAAGAGTGTGGAGGTGGAATTTTAAGGTGAGGCCTTGGTGGATTATACAGAGCAGGAAAGGAATAGCATTGCACAAGTGGGAGCAATGGTGGAGGGACATCAGGGGATGCTAGTGGGTGGATGTGGTAATAAACCTCTTAAAAAGAGGTGGAATGATTTGGACTGGTGAGAAAAAAAACAATACGCAGGTAATCAACGACATGGCAGCTGATTGGGTGGATGAACATTGGGCGGATTATTATTATTATTATAATGGAGGTACATAAGAGGAAGCTGTTGGGTGGACGTGGACCCCAGGAATGGCTGGAGTGAGTTAGGCTGTACACAGATACTAGCATTAAAACATATCCTGACCCTGAAAACATCGCTCCCGAGCCTCAACACAGATTCAGAGCCTTAACTTAACCACAGTGCACGACACTCACCGTCACCTGAACGACAAGTGTCTCCGCTGCCTCCACACCGTCCCCACAGCCTTCACAGGCCAAGTTCCCTCCTTGACTGACAACTGTTCTCCTCCTCTCCTCCCTCTTGCGCTCCCCCTCCCCTCCCCCTTCATTTAGGATCGGTTATTCCCCCTTACTCCTTCTCCTTTCTTTTTTCTCTTCAACTTCATAACTATCACTACTTCCTCCTCCCGCTCCCTCTCCTTCCACTCCCTCTCTATAATATCCTAATAACCCCTTTTCCCTTTCCTCCTCCAACTACGTACCTATCACTTCACCTCTTCCTCCTCCTTCGACCTTGTTTCCTAATTACCTCCTCCTCCTCCTCCTCCTCGTTCCTTAGTTCCCTCCCACTCTCCTCTTTAACACTTGCTGCTCCTCCAGCTACATAACTATCCATACCTAACCATCATTTCACTACTCCTTCCTCTTCCTCCATGTTTCATTACCTTCCCCTCCTCCTCCTCCTGTTCCTCCTTCCTAATAATTTAATAACTCTACTCACCATTTTCAGACGTCAAATTCTCTTTGCAAATTAGCGTTGACAAGCGCTAAGTCGCTCCTCTGGCCAGGGAAGTGAAGGGGAAATCAAAACTGTAGTGGTAATAGGGACTAAGACGCCAGGCTGGGAACGGACCAATTGTTTTCCTGCGCTGTGCTTGTATGGGCTATAAACGACCCCCGCAGAGGTGGACATTGTGTGTCAGGGCTCTCGGGGTGCAGGCAACAGTCCGGCTACAGCTGCATCTTCTGGTGGATAAGAGGAGGTGGGAGTTACAGCATTGTGAAAGAGGAACAGGAGGAGGTAATGAAATTAGGTGGAGGAGGAGGAGGTGGAGGTAGTGAAGTGGTTGTTCTGTATATTGAGAATAAGGAGAAGCGAGAGTGGAGAGTTAAAAGGCATCATGAGAGGAACAGGAGCAGGAGAAGGAGGAGGAGGAAGAGGCGATAAAGAAACGAGGACGAAGAAGAAATGCTAGCACGCTGGTTGTGTTTTCCCGCCTAGCTAATCAGTGACAGCCTCGCGGTGATGGGAGGTCAGGCAAACGAACACCAATTTATATGTAAGCAAGCCACGTCGCCTGTAACTGGAATGTGTCTGAGGTCATTATTGATTTCACGCAATTGTTTTGGAGTGAAATTGCATAAAAAATCAAACTCGTCCTGTAATCATGTTTCTATTATCGGCACTGAACTGTTTGTCCTACCTAACGTCGCGATGTATTATGTAGTACTGTAAACGTTGATTTTGAACGGCAAACACGCACGCACGCACGCACGCACGCACGCACGCACGCACGCACGCACGCACTCACTCTCTCTCTCTCTCTCTCTCTCTCTCTCTCTCTCTCTCTCTCTCTCTCTCTCTCTCTCTCTCTCTCTCTCTCTCTCTCTCTCTCTCTCTCTCTCTCTCTCTCTCTCTCTCTCTCTCTCTCTCTCTCTCTCTCTCTCTCTCTCTCTCTCTCTCTCTCTCTCTCTTTTTATTTATTTAAACTGACGAATCTATAGTACACAACATATTTGTATTTTGCCGACGACACTTAATGCGATAGTTCGAGAAGCATATGTTTCACTGTACACTTTTCAGGGCTTCAAATGTCACTTTTTTCTTGTGCATTATTTTAAAAGCCCTATACACTTGCTCACTGTGTATTTTGCATCACTAGTGGTGTGGGGCATGTTCTTCGCCACCTGTGAGCAGCCACTTTTACCTGCTGGGTGGACATTTCCCTCACTGTTGGCCCTGCTGCAGTGAATGTGTTCCACAGGCGGGACACCCTGGAGGTGAAGGTCCGCTGGTGCTGGCTGGCGCGTGACCTCGGCACCCCGACCTGCTCGTGGCTGGAGAGTACCGTTCTCGTATCTCTCACAGCCTCTCGCGGGGGGAGCCTCAGTCTCGCCAGGTGTGGTACTCCTTGTACCTGGGCCTTGTGGAACACCACCAGCGCAGCGACGTCCCGGCGGTGCTCCAGAGTGTCTAGATGTATAATATCCTGAGGGGGCGGCTGGGGGTTGTTCTCCTGTAACAGTCGCTGCACCCGTCGCTCCACCTTGTCCAGTCTCTGCAGGTGTGTTGCAGCGCTGGACATCCAGGTCAGAGCCCCGTACTCCAGGTAGGATCTTACCTGGGCCTTGTAGAGGAGCATAATTCCTCGCTTGTCGAGGAAATTAGCCACTCTACGAAGGGCAGAGACACGTAGGGAGGCTTGGTGGGCGACGTGGTTCAGGTGGCCGTCGAAGCGCAGCTCTCGGTCCAAGTCCACTCCGAGGATCCTGACGTAATCCAGGAGCGGGAGGGTGACGGAGCCAAACATCATACTTCCTTCGACAGCTTGTATGGCTGCCGGGGACCGAGAGAACACCATCGCCTGAGTCTTCTCAGGAGCAAAGTTCACCTGCCAGCGCTCCCCCCACTCCCGTATCAAGCGTAGTTGCTGGTTGACCTCAGCAACCGCTTGCTGGCTTTCTTGGCGAGGGTAGGAGAGGGAGAGCGTGCAGTCGTCAGCGTATGCAGAGACTGCTGGCAGACTCCTGAGAAGGTCGTCATGTACAGATTCCAGAGGACAGGTCCCAGCACAGATCCCTGAGGGACTGAGGCACCCACTGGGAGGTCCTTGGACTGCTGGCCGCCGACGACGACGTGCTCTCTCTCTCTCTCTCTCTCTCTCTCTCTCTCTCTCTCTCTCTCTCTCTCTCTCTCTCTCTCTCTCTCTCTCTCTCTCTCTCTCTCTCTCTCTCTCTCTCTCTCTCTCTCTCTCTCTCTCTCTCTCTCTCTCTCTCTCTCTCTCTCTCTCTCTCTCTCTCTCTCTCTCTCTCAACTCAAAATAAAGTTCTAACGAATAGCAAAGAAATTGCAAATGAATTTAACAATTATTTTACAAGCATCTCTGATAATCTTGCACAAAATATACAAGAATCTCACTCATCGTTTGAAAGATACTTACCACACCCTGTACCATACTCATTTTATCAAACACCAACTACCTGTCATGAAATTAACTCTATAATCACTAATCTTAAGAAAAAAGCACCTGGACATGATAATATAGATATCAGAGTTATTAAAGAATGTAAAGAAATAATCTTCCCATTTCTTGAAGTTATCATCAACAATTCATTTATAACAGGCTGCTTTCCAACTCAGTTACAGATAGCTAAAGTAGCTCCAATCTTCAAGAAAGGTGATAACCACCAGTGCTCAAACTATCGCCCTATCTCGATACTGTCATGTTTAAGTAAAATATTCGAGAAGCTAGTTGCTACCAGACTAATTAATTATCTAACAGTAAACTCAATTATCTCTGAACATCAGTTTGGATTCCGACTTAACTGTTCAACCAGTTCATCACCTAACACAAAGTATTTATAGTGCTTTAGACAACAAAATGTACCACTTAACAGTATTTTGTGACTTAGCTAAGGCATTTGATACTATTAATCATTCCGTCTTATTAAAGAGGTTAAATACATATGGGATTAGGGGACCAGCAGTCAAATGGTTCAATTGTTATCTTTCGTGTAGAAAACAATTCACGGTTATCAATGATAGAGCATCCATTTATAACAGTATTAGTTGCGGAGTACCCCAAGGCTCAATATTGGGTCCACTATTGTTTCTAATTTATATTAATGATATAACTCTTTGTACTAAAAAGCTAAATTTCATACTTTTCGCGGACGATACCAATATATTTCTTCAGGGACGAGACTTAATTAGCCTTCAAAATACTTTCAATACCGAACTACAGCATGTTATAAGTTGGTTAAAAAGTAATAAACTGACACTCAATGTAAATAAAACCTCCTATATGCTATCTCATACCCACATGACCGCGAGTCAACCAATTGACATAAAAATAGATGATATATCACTAACTGAAGTACAGCAAATAAATTTTTTAGGAGTGATGTTAGATAACAGATTAAGATGGAGACCACACATTGAAGACACACAAAATAAAATTTATAAAATAATAGGAGTATTGTATAAAATCAGGAATCTATGTAATGCAGCTTGCCTTAAACAATTGTATTTATCATTAGCATACCCATACTGTTCAGCAATCTGGGGAGGGGCATGTAAAACCTATATCAACTCCTTGTTCATTGTTCAAAAGAAATAACTGAGTCATAACACATAGCAACAGATTTGCACATACACAACCAATTTTTAGGGACCTTAATGTATTAAAAATGGATGATATTATTGCTTACCAAACCTTATCATTTGTTTATAAATCTCTAAAGTTGAATAAAGTAGACAATGGATTTAAACTAAATACGCATAACATTCCAACAAGAAGAGCACATGACCTCATGATACCCATGTGTAAAACCTCTCATGTTCAACAAGGTATTCTTTATAGAGGAAGTAAAATATGGAATGATGTTTCACAGGAAATAAAAGCACTACCCTTAAACTCTTTTAAAGTAAAAATAAAGGATAAACTATAAAATCACTGCTGTCAGTGATGGATACTGCTTAAATGTAATTACTTGTCACCATTTCTCTAATTTTACCTATAAAAACTATTAGCTAATAATGTATTAGGTATTAGAAACTGTAGTCATATTAATACATAATGAGTGTGTAGAGCTAGGAATGAGTGTGTGTATCTGTGTTTAATGAGCATGAATGAACATGGCTGTATATATGTGCAGGTTTTCGATTATAGTGTATAAGCTTGTGCTATGTAAATATTATGTGTGTGTTCATATGTTTGTGTATGTTTGTGTGTATGCATAATGCATCCAAGCAAAGGTTACTTCTCTTTTTGTTACTTCTGGTGTCGCTACTACTAGTAATTTTACTTCTTCTATTACTACCACTTCTACTACTACTTCTACGACTACTACTTCAATTACTTCTACGACTACTACTTCTACTACTTCTACGACTACTACTATGACTACTTCTACTACTACTACTACTACTACTATTTCAACTACTACTATTTCAACTACTACTATTTCAACTACTACTATTTCAACTACTATTATCTCAACTACTACTACTACTACTACTACTACTACTACTACTACTACTACTACTACTACTATTTCAACTACTACTACTACTACTACTACTACTACTACTACTACTACTATTTCAACTACTACTACTATGACTACTATTACTATTTATTATAATTATGACTGTAATGACTGTGATGGTTGTTAGTAAGTGATATAATTGTTGTTCTGGTAGTAATGATAATATTGGTATTATTACTAGTAGCATTTTTTGGTTATGATTATTATTACTAGTACTAATACTATACTATACAATTATTGATGCTATTATTATTATTATTATTATTATTATTATTATTATTATTATTATTATTATTATTATTATTATTATTATTATTATTATTATTAGTGTTATTATTATTATTATTATTATTATTATTATTATTATTATTATTATTATTATTATTATTATTATTATTATTATTATTATTATTATTATTATCATTATTAGTGTTATTATTATTATTATTAGTGTTATTATTATTATTATTAATGTTATTATTATTATTATTATTATTGTTATTATTATTATTATTATTATTATTATTATTATTATTATTATTATTATTATTATTATTATTATTATTATTATTATTATTATTATTATTATTATTATTATTATTATTATTAGTGTTATTATTGTTATTGTGCTATTATCATTATTATTAGTGTTATTGCTATTGTAGCTTATTATAATCACTATTATTGTAATCATTGTTATTGCTAACATTAGCAATTAAATATTGAGTAATGTGTGTTAAGATGACTGTCAGTCTTTACATACATAAACTTAATGTCCATAGAGAGCATCAGCTCAATGGACTAGGGTATAATTTATTGTTGTAAATTATATAAAATTTATAAATTTATATAAGACCAATAAACATCAATCAATCAATCTCTCTCTCTCTCTCTCTCTCTCTCTCTCTCTCTCTCTCTCTCTCTCTCTCTCTCTCTCTCTCTCTCTCTCTCTCTCTCTCTCTCTCTCTCTCTCTCTCTCTCTCTCTCTCTCTCTCTCTCTCTCTCTCTCCATTCTTATCTCCCTCTTATTCTTTCATTCGTTGCCATATTTGTTAGTTTATTTGAGTGTATCTTCATACAATCTTTTCCATCCTACGCAGACCTCCTCCTCCCTCCCTCCCTCCCTCTTTCTCCTCCACCACCTCTCTGGTTCCCTTGTTCTACTCTCCCTCACTATTTTCCTTCCTTTCTTCCTTCTTTCCAGTCTCCTCCTTCATTTCCCTTTCCTTCTCCTTCTCCCTCTTACCTCTTCTTCCCCATCTCCCTGACACCTTTCCTTTCCTTCCTAATTTTATATCGTTTCATCCTCCTTTCCTCTTACTCCCTCGGTCTCTCATCTCCCTCTTCCTCCCTCCCTCCCACTCTCCCTCGTCCATGGTGGGTTGAGATGGATGCCTGAATGTCAAATGACAGAAAATAAAAAATTGTGTTCGTAGAGAGAGAGAGAGAGAGAGAGAGAGAGAGAGAGAGAGAGAGAGAATGTACCGATTACTTTTTACTTTTTTATGTTACGTTCATGTTTATTTGTTCAGTATAGGCTATAACTGTAATTCTTATTTTAGTTCATACCTTTTCCGTTCATAAATTATATTCAAAACACACACACACACACACACACACACACACACACACACACACACACACACACACACACACACACACACACACACACTTTCGGACTGTGGAGTTTTTTTTTAATAAAAAACGGGAAAAAATTCTTTGAGGGAAAAGGGGGAAAGAAAAGGGAAAATTATAAGAATGAATATAACAGAGGTGAAAAGGAAATAAGAAAAAACAGAAAAAGGAAAAGAAGTGAGAAATTAATATAAAACAAAGAAACTGGAAAATAATAAGGGAAAATAATATAGAAAAGGATATTGGTAAAATTAATATAAAACAAACGCAATGAGCGGCAAGAAGGGAAATGAGAGCAGTACAAGACAGTAAACCGCTAACAGAACAAACTACTCTTAATGACACAAATCTAAGGCTATTAAAAGAGATTCGGATACTGTATTTCTGCTATTGCGGTGGGTTTGTTATGTTTCTTGAGGCTTTTAAAATACAAAGATCCAAGCGCCTGGGGAGAAGGAAGATGAGGAGGAAGAAGAGGAAAGAGAGGAAGATTGAGATGGAAACGGAGATGGAAATAAGGGGATGAGGAAGAAAGAGAAGGAGATTGAAACGGTTGAAAAGAGGAGGAGGAGGAGGGAGATGGAAACGGAGATGGGAAGAGAAGAAGAAGATGCAAACGGAGATGGAATATGGATGGCCCGACAGGAATAGGCAGTAAGTAAAAACGAAAGAAAGACGAGCAGCGTGAGAGATGGAGGAGACGGCAGCGATGAAGGGAGGAGCGAGGAGAGAATGGGAGAGGAAGGACACGATGGACAGACAAGCCAGAGGGAGTCACGGGAGCAAGGAGAGGATGGGAGAGGAAGGCCACGAGGGACACACAGGCCAGAGGGAGTCACAGGTGCGAGGAGAGGATGGGAGAGGAAGGCCGCGAGGGACACACAAGCCAGAGGGAGTCACAGGTGCGAGGAGAGGATGGGAGAGGAAGGCCACGAGGGACACACAAGCCAGAGGGAGTCACAGGAGCGAGGAGAGGATGGGAGAGGAAGGCCACGAGGGACACACAAGCCAGAGGGAGTCACGGGAGCGAGGAGAGGATGGGAGAGGAAGGCCACGAGGGACACACAAGCCAGAGGGAGTCACAGGAGCGAGGAGAGGATGGGAGAGGAAGGCCACGAGGGACACACAAGCCAGAGGGAGTCACAGGAGCGAGGAGAGGATGGGAGAGGAAGGCCGCGAGGGACACACAAGCCAGAGGGAGTCACAGGAGCGAGGAGAGGATGGGAGAGGAAGGCCGCGAGGGACACACAAGCCAGAGGGAGTCACAGGAGCGAGGAGAGGAGGAAGAAGGAAGGCGAACGAGGACAAGGAGGATGGAGGAGAGAAAGCGGCGCAGGGATGAAGACGAAACACAGAGAAAGGATAAAAAATAGTAAACTCATTATATATAAACGAAAAACAACAAGATAATAACATTGAAGAAATAAAAGATGAATGAGAACAAGCTGGTAAAGGGAAATGTGTGTATGGATAAAAAAAGATGATATTCAGGAGAAAAAGACAAACACGAAAAAACGTATTGGGCAGATAAAACAATTGCAGTAAATGAAAAAAAATAGGTGGAATGAAGACAAAGAGAATCAATAATAATGAAAAGTGCATGAATGAAGATGACAGAGAGAGGAAAAATAAAGTAACGCAATATATATCAATGACATAAGCAAGACTATAACAATGCAGAGTAAGCAAGAGGCAGGAGAACAAGGAGGAACACAGGAAAAAGGACATTAACAACAGAATAACAGTAAATGGAAAAAGAACGGTGACGAAAGAGAAAGAAGATAGGCGAGGATTAAGAAGACGATATAAAAGACGCAATAAACGCGAACTTCAAATAAATGTAAAAAACAAACACTGAAACCATGAAGGAGAGACAATGAGGAGAGACATGAAAGAAAGGCGTGAACGGAGAAAATTCTTCCTCCTCATGAGACCGAACACACTGCAATAAAGGAATGTTTTGTTATCTTAACGTTTCCAAACACCAAAGCAATAACTGTTTCGCATACGCCAATTTTTTTTACAACACAGAGCATCTCAGGGGTGACAAAAGAAGATGTAAAAAAAAAAAAAAAAAAAAAAGCCCGCTAACTGTTGCTTTCATAGACTGATAAGTATAGAGTGGCCAAAAGAGAGGTCAATTTCGGATGGAGAGGTGTCTTGATACACTCTCCTTGAAAGGGGTCAAGTCATAGGCAGGAGGAAATACAAACGAAGGAAAACTGTTCCAGAGTTTACCAGAGAAGGGGACATGTTGGATAACTCTTGCATAAGGGGTTTGGACAGTATAGTGATGAGCATGAGTAGAAAGTCGTGTGCAGCGGGGCCTCGGGAGGGGGGGGGCAGGCAGTTGGGAAGTTCAAAAGAGCAGTAAGCATGAAAATATCGACAGAAGATAGAAAGAGATGCAACATGGCGGCGAAATTTAAGAGGTAGAAGGCTGTCAGTTAGAGGAGGAGAGCTGATGAGACGAAGAGCCTTAGACTCCACTCTGTCCAGGAGAGCTGTGTGAGTGGAGCCCCCCCCACACGTGAGATGCATACTCCATACGAGGGCGGACAAGGCCCCTATAAATGGAAAGCATTTGTGCGGGGGAGAAGAACTGGCGGAGACGATACAGAACGCCCAACCTCGAGGAATATGATTTAGTAAAAGAGGAGATGTGAAGTTTCCAGCTGAGATTTTGAGCTAAGGATAGACTGAGGATAGTTAATGTTGAAGAAGGTGACAGCTGGGTGTTATCGACAAATAGGGGATAGGTGTTTGGAAGATTTTGTCGAGTTGATAGATGGGGAAATTGGGTTTTTGAGGCATCGAAGAACACAAGGTTCCTTTTATCCTAATCGAAAATTATAGCAAGGTTAAGCGTTCTTTAGCCTCCAGTCTGGAGTCTTGTAGTTCCTGTTGAGAGGGTCTTCTATTGAAAGAAGTTGAATAATGCAGAGTGGAGTCGTCAGCGTATGAGTGGATAGGACAGTTTGTTATAGAAAGATCATTGATGAATAACAGGAAGAGAGTGGGTGATAGAACAGAGCCCTGTGGAACACCACTGTTGATAGGTTTAGGGAAAGAACAGTGACCGTCTTCCACAGCAGAGATAGAAAAGCCGGAAAGGAAACTGGAGATAAAGGAACAGAGAGAGGGATAGAATCCGAAAGAGGGCAGTTTAGAAAGCAAAGACTTGTGCCAGACTCCATCGAAAGGTTTCGGTATGTCTAACGCAACTGAGAAAGTTTCACCGAAATGGCTAAGAGAGGATGACCAAGAATCAGTTAAGAGGGCAAGAAAATCGCCAGTAGAATGCCCCTTGCGGAACCCATACTGGCGATCAGATAGATCAGAAGTAGAAAGGTGCTTTAGATAGACAGGAAAGTAAAGCTATAGGGCGGTAGTTTGAGTGATTAGAACGGTCACCCTTCTTAGGCACAGGCTGTATGAAGGCGTACTTCCAACTGGAAGGAAAGGTAGATGTTGATAGGCAAAGACGAAAGAGTTTGACCAGGCAGGGTGTCAGCACTCCTTAGTAGGATTAGGTAGGAGACACCTACGGAACGGGCGTAAGCTACTCCCGGTAAGGATATATGGGAAGCGAGGAGGGTGCTGAAGCCCTTCAGAGACCCTTCCCACGTCCTCACTTTCCGTTTCCCTATTGTCTCATCAACACCAGCGAGTAGTTCAGTATGCTCTCTAAAGACAGATCTTCTCTTTCTACACCACACTACATTCACACTACATTTACACCTTTTCCCAAAATTTAAAATTCAAAATGGCTCAAACAGGCACTGCCTCGGAGTTACCGCCTGGGGGGATGGGGGCGGCAGAAATTCCCCCAGAGAGGACTACCCTTCTGGCTGCCGACCTGAGAGGTGTCTTGATAACTCCTCGAGTTTTTTCTTCTCAATTTCTGCAACATTCGCGGTCTTCGTTCTAATTTCCATTCTGTGGAACACCATCTCTCCTCCTCTAAACTTCACCTTCTCTTTCTCACCGAAACACAGGTATCTGAGGCTACTGACAGCAATCACTACTATATTCCCTCCTACTATCTCTATCCTAAATTTCTATCCAAAGCTGGATGTTACGCCTACGTGCGCAACATCACTTGCTCTCGTGCTCACGACTTTGCCTCTTCAGAATTTTCCACCATCTGGCTAAGACTTCATTGTCATTCTATTACTCAATACATTTGTGCTGTTTATCTCCCACCTAACTCTACTAACTATGTAAAATTCTTTGACTATTTGAACTCCAGTTT
>NW_026110850.1:440000-462500 GCF_024679095.1 Eriocheir sinensis
TCGGCTAGCAGAGTCTGGCATCTGCAGATCAGGTGGCTCACACTTTCAATTTCAGTGTGGCAGAACCTGCATTTGTTGTTGTTACTGAGACCAGCCATTTTTTTTAAAGCGTTGGTCATTATGGCCTGGTCTTGTGCTGCTATTATCAGCCTCTCCTGATCGTAGTGGAGGGTTCCTTTGATGAGCCAGTTCAGAGAGCTCTCCTTGTCAATGTAGTCTTTGGAGAGCTCTTGCAGGAAAAACGTGGCACGTTGGTGTTCTGCCCACTCAGTTAAGTTGGTGTTCTGGAATTTCCGGGTGAATTTTGAACGGCTCTTTCTGGCTATTTTGGTGGCTAGTGTGTTTTCTGTTTCCCGTTCATCTACTATACAATCCTGTCCAAAATGCTGGGCCAGCTTAGTAATTGAGGTGTTTTTGCTGGCTTCGTTGGTATGGTGTTCCTGGACCCTGGCAATGTTTGGACTTAGGGAGTTTCTTAGGTATTGGCCGATGCTCACCATAGTGGCTCTGTGCTGGTGGTTAACTTCAGACAGTCCTAGGCCTCCCTCTCTTCTTGGCATATACATTCTTGGAAGGCACTGATTTCTGTAGATGACCTTGTGGAGTGTTAAAATTTTCCTTGTTTTTACATCTAATTTATTTATTTCGGTTTGAGGCCAGTCAATAATGCCAAAGCTGTAACTTAGCACTGGCATGGCAAGTTGGTTTATGGCAGTTATTTTGTTTTTGTTGGTGAGTTGCGTCTTGCAGATCTTCTTCAGACGGCTGAGGTATTCACTGCCTGCCTTCTTCCTCATGGTGGTATGCTGTATGCTGTCATTTTCCTCAATGCCAAGGTATTTGTATGGCTCATGCTCCATTAGGTCTCTGATTTCACTGGCCTCGTCTAGCTGGATGTTCTCGGTGTGGGTCTTTTTTCCACTGCGCTTTGTGCATTTAGCACATTTATCAAGGCCAAACTTCATCCCGATGTCATTGGAGAAGGTGTGTACAGCCTGGAGCAGTTGGTGGAGTTCTGCGTCAGAGCTTGCATAGAGCTTAAGGTCATCCATGAACAGTAGATGGTTCACTGCTTTGTTTGGGTCTTTTTTGCGAGCTTGACTTAGGTTGTACCCACTTTGGCACTTATTTAGGAGCTTACTGAGAGGGTTTATTGCCATACAGAAGAGAAGGGGGGATAGGCTGTCTCCTTGGAAGATTCCTCTTTTTATTCTGACCTTGGGGATGATGGTTTTCCCCTTGGTGTGGCTGAGTGTGATGTTTGTTTGCCACATTTGCATTTGTGTTGCCAGTGCTTGAGTGATGGTAGGGTGGACTTTATATAGCTCAAGACACTGTAGTATCCATGAGTGTGGCACGCTGTCGAATGCTTTTTGGTAGTCGATCCAGGCCACACTCAGGTTTCTTTGGCGTTTCTTGCAATCTTCCAAAATTGTTTAGTTGAGAAGAAGTTGATCTTTGGTACCAAAGCAGCTTTTTTTGCACCCAGTTTGCTCTTTCTCTAAGTAGTTGCCGGAGGATAGATGTTCATAGATGTTCTCGGCGATTAAGCCTGTGAAGAGCTTGTAGGTGGTACTGAGGCAGCATATTGGTCGGTATTTATTTGGGAGCTGAGTTTCATTGTTCTTTGGGATTAGGCTGGTGTCTCCCTCCAATAGCCATGATGGTGGGGCCTCTTTTTCCTTCAATAATCTGTTGAAGCAGTTCTTGTAATGTTGGTGGAGGGCAGTCAGTTGCTTCAGCCAGAAGTTGGCGACCTTGTCAATGCCAGGCTTTTTGTGGTTGCCAAAGTGTGACAATTTTCTTTCACCAGTGTGTGAAATAATGTGTTCGTTGAGGTTACTCTTTGTACGGAACCTTTTGCCACACTCATGGCATTCATGAGGTCTTTCACCAGTGTGTGAATGAGTGTGTCTGTTGAGTAGACACTTGTAACGGAAACTTTTACCACAGTGATGGCATTCACATTTGGAGATAAATTTTAGGTGGAATGGGTGGACATGAGGTGTGGAGGTGGAATTTTAAGGTAAGGGTTAGGGTAGAACAAATCAACACCAAGGCGGCTAGGTTCATTACAAATAATTACACTCGAACGCCTGGAATCACAACATGGATCAAAAACAGATAAACATGGAACCTCTTCACATACGCAGACAAGCACACATACACATATGTACAAGATCACAAACACTCACATTGACATTGATCCACATACATACTTACACAACGCAAACAGTCAACGTACTCGTAACATACACATCCATTAATACCAAACATATCACACAAACACTGACGCATACAAGCACGCTTACTTTCCACTCACCATACATGACTGGAACAGCCTCCTTCAACAGATTTTAGACTGCAGTACAATAGACGCATTCAGAAAACAAATACACACCAACACCAACAATTACACTTGATTCACTTCCCTCCCCTGCACACTCGGCTCCCCCGTCTCCCCAACAGCCAACACAAATATGCGTGTTATGCACCTGAAAGGTGCATAACACGAATTATTTATCCAGATCCAGATCCAAAAGAGCATTAGACGGAAATGTACTATCATAATGCAGGTACAGAAGAGGAAACTGTTGGGTGGATGTAGACCTCATGAACGGCTAGAGTGAGTTTAGCTGGTTAGGATATAAGTAAACAATGCACACAGATACTAGCATTAAAACATATCCTGACCCTGAAAACATCGCTCCCGAGCCTCAACACAGATTCACAACCTTAACTTTAACCACAGTGCACGACACTCACCGTCACCTGAACGACAAGTATCTCCGCTGCCTCCACACCGTCCCCAAAGCCTTCACACGCCGGGTTCCCTCCTTGACTGACAACTGTTCTCCTCCTCTCCTCCCTTTCGCGCTCCCCCTCCCCTCCCCTTCCTCTAGGATTGGTTATTACCCCAACTCTCCTCCTTTCTTTTTTCTTCTTCAACTACCTAACTATCACTACTTCCTCCTCCCACTCCCTTTGCATAAAATCCTAAGAACCTTTTTCCCTCTCCAACTACGTAACTATCACTTCACCTCTTCCTCTTCCTTGTTTCTTAATTACCTCCTTCAGCCTTCATCTACCCTGTCCTACCACACGTAGATTACTATTAGAAGTACGTAGTAGCAAACAGACACCCTCGCCATAGACCGCCAGGTCTTCTGGTGCCTGTTCTTCCTAAGTATTCATCTTTCTGCTGCTGCTCCTCCTCCTTTTCCAACTATTTAGCTATCACTCACCTCTTCCTCATTCTGGTTCCTCATTTAGCTCCTCTCTTTTCTCCTTCATATCTGCTGCTCTTCAAACTACATAACTATCACTTAACTACTTCTTTCTCCTCCTTTTCTTCGTCCAAGTTTCTTCATTAACTTCTCTTCCTCCTGTTCCTCCTTCATTACAACTTACCACTGCTCGCCATTATCGCACTACGCAACCATCACAACCATTGGTACACCGAAGTTATTTCAATAACAGAGTCGTCGATCACTGGAATAGACTCCCACCGTCAGTAGTTAACGCACAGAGTATCAATAGCTTTAAGTCTTCTTTGGATAAGTACTTCAGGGATATAAGATTATACTGACCCTTTTTCGCATGTTTTCAGACAGATTGCAGCAAGACCTCAACCTATATCCATATTATTCTCCCCCACAACCTAGATTGCAAGTAGCGTAAGTTAACAATAGAGTATAGCAACAGTTAATGTCCGCATGACAGGTGGAGTGAGGTGTGGGAACAGTAAGGTGACAGGGTACTGGTGCGTGCATAGTACCGCCGGTTAAATGAGGATCAAGCCTCCACCTGTGCCCCTGAAACTACACCTCACCCATCGTGGGTATTAGGGGGGTTTCTGGGGCTGCCCTGTGTAGGCCACTCGACCTCTTCCAGTCTCCCTGTATTTCTGTTTTCTTATGTTCTTATGTAATGAAGTCATTTTCCCCCACAGCTTAGGTTACCAGTAGTGTAAGTTAAGGGTAGTAATTTCCTCTTATTTCTCTCTTTACTGTAAAATTTCCATGTCCCTTTCTTCCTTAAAGGTACATGGTGTTCTCTTCTAACTATTTCCTGCCGGCACGTTGCCGGAGGGAGAGGTGGGTGGGGGGGAGCCTTCATCTTTTCTGTCCTGTCCTACCACACGTAGATTACTAGTAGTAGCGGTAGTAAACAGACACCCTCGCCATAGACCGATAGGTCATCTGGTGTCTGTCCTTCCTATGTATTCCTCCTCCTGTTCAGCGCCAACCCTCGGAGCCGCAGAGAAGGCCCAAAAGTGGTCAGTAAGGGAGGAGAGAGACCGGCACTGTGCTTCTATGGCTGTGGACGAGCCCTGCAGAGGTGGAAATGGCCAAGGGGAGTGTGTCAGGGCAGGGCTCGCGGGGTGTAGGCAGCAGGCCGGCTATAGCTGCGCCTGCTACTGGACAAGAGGAGTGACTTTTTTTTTTTTTTTTTTTTTTACGTCGTTTGCCTGTTGCGCCGGTAGGCATCTTCCTGGTGGGGCCTGATGGTCGGTCCAAGGCTTCTTCCAGGTGGGGCCTGATGGTCGGCCCAGCCCGTTCTGGCGCAGGCGAGTGTTTATAGTGGCACCATCTTGCATTGGCTCATGCTGCCCCCCGGAACTCGTTCTTGATTCGCTTGGACGGCTTCCTCTAGAGTCCGGGTTGATGGGTGGTCTTCAGGACAGCATGTGGGTAGTTTTAAGCCACTCGGCGGTGACTGAAAAATCCGAGTGGTAGCGTGGGGATTCGAACCCGCGTCGTCCATCACGCGGTGAATGTGGGCCCAGTACGCTACCAGCTCGGCCACCGCCTACCTACCGTGTAGCTTGTTGTGTGATATGTTTCCTCTTCAGGTAATGTAGTGTGATATGTTCCATTTCCAGATAATGTTGTGTGATATGTTTCCTCTCCAGGTAATGTTGTGTGATATGTTTCCTCTCCAGGAAATGTTGTGTGATATGTTTCCTTTCAAGGTAATATTGTGTGATATGCTCCCTCTCCAGGTAATGTTGTGTGATATGTTTCCTCTCCAGGTAATGTTGTGTGATATGTTTCCTTTCAAGGTAATATTGTGTGATATGTTTCCTCTCCAGGTAATGTTGTGTGATATGTTTCCTTTCCAGGTAATGTTGTGTGATATACTTCCTCTCCAGGTAATGTTGTGTGATATGTTTCCTTTCAAGGTAATATTGTGTGATATGTACTACCATTTACAAGTAATGTTGTGTGATATGTTTTCCTTCATAGTAATATTGTGTGATATGTTCCATTTCCAGGTAATGTTGTGTGATACGTTTCCTTTCCAGGTAATGTTGTGTGATATGTTCCCTCTCCAGGGAATGTTCTGTGATATGTTCCCTCTCCAGGTAATGTTGTGTGATAGGTTCCCTCTCCAGGTAATGTTGTGTGATATGTTCCCTCTCCAGGTAATGTTGTGTGATATGTTCCCTCTCCAGGTAATGTTGTGTGATATGTTCCCTCTCCACGTAATGTTGTGTGATATGTTCCCTCTCCAGGTAATGTTGTGTGATATGTTCCCTCTCCAGGTAATGTTGTGTGATATGTTCCCTCTTCACGTAATGTTGTGTG
This sequence comes from Eriocheir sinensis, assembly GCF_024679095.1. Taxonomy (NCBI): domain Eukaryota; kingdom Metazoa; phylum Arthropoda; class Malacostraca; order Decapoda; family Varunidae; genus Eriocheir; species Eriocheir sinensis. The sequence goes on from NW_026110850.1 coordinate 445,592, forward strand.
ATATGTTCCCTCTTCAGGTAATGTTGTGTGATATGTTCCCTCTTCAGGTAATGTTGTGTGATATGTTCCCTCTTCAGGTAATGTTGTGTGATATGTTCCCTCTCCAAGTAATGTTGTGTGAAATGTTCCCTCTTCAGGTAATGTTGTGTGATATGTTCCCTCTTCAGGTAATGTTGTGTGATATGTTCCCTCTCCACGTAATGTTGTGTGATATGTTCCCTCTTCAGGTAATGTTGTGTGATATGTTCCCTCTCCAGGTAATGTTGTGTGATATGTTCCCTCTTCAGGTAATGTTGTGTGATATGTTCCCTCTTCAGGTAATGTTGTGTGATATGTTCCTCTCCACGTAATGTTGTGTGATATGTTCCCTCTTCAGGTAATGTTGTGTGATATGTTCCCTCTCCAGGTAATGTTGTGTGATATGTTCCCTCTTCAGGTAATGTTGTGTGATATGTTCCCTCTCCAGGTAATGTTGTGTGATATGTTCCCTCTTCAGGTAATGTTGTGTGATATGTTCCCTCTCCAAGTAATGTTGTGTGAAATGTTCCCTCTCAAGGTAATGGTGTGTGATATGTTCCCTCTCCAAGTAATGTTGTGTGAAATGTTCCCTCTCCAAGTAATGTTGTGTGATATGTTCCCTCTCCAAGTAATGTTGTGTGAAATGTTCCCTCTCCAAGTAATGTTGTGTGATATGTTCCCTCTCCAAGTAATGTTGTGTGAAATGTTCCCTCTCAAGGTAATGTTGTGTGATATGTTCCCTCTCCAAGTAATGTTGTGTGAAATGTTCCCTCTCCAAGTAATGTTGTGTGATATGTTCCCTCTCCAGGTAATGTTGTGTGATATGTTCCCTCTCAAAGTAATGTTGTGTGATATGTTCCCTCTCCAGGTAATGTTGTGTGATATGTTCCCTCTTCAGGTAATGTTGTGTGATATGTTCCCTCTCCAGGTAATGTTGTGTGATATTTTCCCTCTTCAGGTAATGTTGTGTGATATGTTCCCTCTCCAGGTAATGTTGTGTGATATGTTCCCTCTCCAGGTAATGTTGTGTGATATGTTCCCTCTCAAAGTAATGTTGTGTGATATGTTCCCTGTCCAGGTAATGTTGTGTGATATGTTCCCTCTCCAGGTAATGTTGTGTGATATGTTTCCTCTCCAGGTAATGTTGTGTGATATGTTTCCTCTCCAGGTAATGTTGTGTGATAAGTTTCCTCTCCAGGTAATGTTGTGTGATATGTTTCCTCTCCAGGTAATGTTGTGTGATATGTTTCCTCTCCAGGTAATGTTGTGTGATATGTTTCCTTTCCAGGTAATGTTGTGTGATATGTTTCCTCTCCAGGTAATGTTGTGTGATATGTTTCCTTTCCAGGTAATGTTGTGTGATACGTTTCCTCTCCAGGTAATGTTGTGTGATATGTTTCCTTTCCAGGTAATGTTGTGTGATATGTTTACTATCCAGGTAATGTTGTATGAAATGTTCCCTCTCCAGGTAATGTTGTGTGATATGTTTCCTTTCCAGGTAATGTTGTGTGATATGTTTACTATCCAGGTAATGTTGTATGAAATGTTCCCTCTCCAGGTAATGTTGTGTGATATGTTTCCTTTCCAGGTAATGTTGTATGAAATGTTCCCTCTCCAGGTAATGGTGTGTGATAAATTTATTCTCCAGGTAATATTGTGTGATGAGTTTCCTTTCCAAGTAATGTAGTGTGATATTTTTCCTCTCCAGGTAATGTTGTGTGATATGTTTCCTTTCCAGGTAATGTTGTGTGATATGTTACCTTTCCAGGTAATGTTGTGTGATATGTTTCCTTTCCAGGTAATGTTGTGTGATATGTTTCCTTTCCAGGCAATGTAGTGTGATATGGTCCCTCTCCAAGTAATGTTGTGTGAAATGTTTATTCTCCAGGTAATGTTGTGTGATAAGTTTCTTTTCCAAGTAATGTAGTGTGATATGTTTCCTTTCCAGGTAATGTGTGATATGTTCCCTCTCCAGGTAATGTTGTGTGATAGGTTTACTCTCCAGGTAATGTTGTGTGATATGATTCCTCTCCAGGTAATGTTGTGTGATATGTTTCCTCTCCAGGTAATGTTGTGTGATATGTTTCCTCTCCAGGTAATGTTGTGATATATGTTTCCTCTCCAGGTAATGTTGTGTGATAAGTTTACTCTCCAGGTAATGTTATGTGATATGTTTCCTCTCCAGGTAATGTTGTGTGATATGTGCCATCTCCAGGTAATGTTGTGTGATATGTTCCCTCTCCAGGTAATGTTGTGTGATACGTTTCCTCTGTAGGTAATGTTGTGTTATATGTTTCCTTTCCAGGTAATGTTGTGTGAAATGTTTCCTCTCCAGGTAATGTTGTTTGATATGTTTCCTCTCCAGGTAATGTTGTGTGATATGTTTCCTTTCCAGGTAATGTTGTGTGATATGTTTCCAGGTAATGTTATGTGATATGTTTCCAGGTAATGTCGTGTGATATGTTTCCACGTAATGTCATGTGATATGTTTCCAGTTAATGTCGTGTGATATGTTTCCAGGTAATGTCGTGTGATATGTTTCCAGGTAATGTCGTGTGATATGTTTTCAGGTAATGTCGTGTGATATGTTTCCAGGTAATGTCGTGTGATATGTTTCCAGGTAATGTCGTGTGATATGTTTCCAGGTAATGTCGTGTCATATGTTTCCAGGTAATGTTGTGTGATATGTTTCCAGGTAATGTTATGTGATATGTTTCCAGGTAGTGTCGTGTGAAATGTTTCCACGTAATGTCATGTGATATGTTTCCAGGTAATGTCGTATGATATGTTTCCAGGTAATGTTGTGTTATATGTTTCCAGTTAATGTCGTGTGATATGTTTCCAGGTAATGTCGTGTGATATGTTTCCAGGTAATGTCGTGTGATATGTTTCCAGGTAATATCGTGTGATATGTTTCCAGGTAATGTCGTGTGATATGTTTCCAGGTAATGTCGTGTGATATGTTTCCAGGTAATGTCGTGTGATATGTTTCCAGGTAATGTCGTTTGATATGTTTCCAGGTAATGTCGTGTGATATGTTTCCAGATAATGTTGTGTGATATGTTTCCAGGTAATGTCGTGTGATATGTTTCCAGGTAATGTCGTATGATATGTTTCCAGGTAATGTTGTGTGATATGTTTCCAGGTAATGTCGTGTGATATGTTTCCAGGTAATGTCGTATGATATGTTTCCAGGTAATGTCGTGTGATATGTTTCCAGGTAATGTCGTGTGATATGTTTCCAGGTAATGTCGTGTGATATGTGTCCAGGTAATGTCGTGTGATATGTTTCCAGGTAATGTAGTATGATATGCTTCCAGGTAATGTAGTGTGATATGTTTCCAGGTAATGCATCGTTATATGTTTCCAGGTAATGTCGTGTGATATGTTTCCAGGTAATGTCGTGTGATATGTTTCAGGTAATGTTGTGTGATATGTTTCCAGGTAATGTTGTGTGATATGTTTCAGGTAATGTCGTGTGATATGTTCCAGGTAATGTCTTGTTATATGTTTCCAGGTAATTTCGTGTGATATGTTTCCAGGTAATGTCGTGTGATATGTTTCAGAGTAATGTTGTGTAACCGATAACCGCTGTTTCAGAGTAATGTCGTGTTGATTAGATGTTTCCAGAGTAATGTTGTGTGATATGTTTCAGGTAATGTCGTGTGATATGTTTCCAGGTAATTAGTTGTGTCCATAAAAGCTGTTTCAGGGTAATGCTCTACTTTGGGTGAATGTTTCATTAAAATAGGGTAATGACGCTTATTAGTGATATATTGTCAGCTGCAATGTCGTGTTTTAAATTTCAGTTCAAGGTCGTGTTTTTAAGGCTGGACTGTTTTAGGCTACTACTCAGAAGGCTGCACTGTATCAACTGTGTTGCCTACTGTAGAATGCTACGTAGCAACTCACAGGGGTACTTTGTAGGCCACTTACAGGGCACTCTGGCTACTCAGACGAATGGCTGAGGAAAAGGAGGAGGAGGGGGAGGAGGAGGAGGAAGGTGGCCAGGATGAATGTGAGAGTGGCGGCACGCGTGTGACATGCGGCGGCCGGCCAGGCCAGTGTGGCTGTGTGCTGGTTGGCAGGTGGACACGGGCAGTGCGCACACCGCCGCGCCGCGCCTCGCCACACATGCAGCTGTTGGGGCAGGAGCTGCGGGGCCTCGTGGGCGGCGTGCTGGGCGTAGGCCGCGTGGTGGCGGCGGGGCTGGCGGGCCTGGCGGGGCTCGTAGTGGGGCCGCCCACACTGCTGCTCGTGGGCCTCGACTCGTCGGGCAAGACCACGGCGCTGCTGTGGCTCAATTACGGCCACTACGTGAACGCCGTGCCCGCCGTCGGCTTCAACTGCGAATGTTTGCGGCGCGGCAGCTGCTCCTGGGTGGCATGGGACGTGGGTGGCGCTGAGCGCGTGCGACCCCTTTGGTGCGCCTACACGCGCGGCGCCGAGGCGGTGCTGTTCGTGGTGGATGCCAGCAGCGGCGAGGAGCGGCTGGAGGAGGCGCGCCACGAGTTGCACGTCTTGGTGCGCCGGCAAGCGGCACAGAGCGCCGCGCTGCGCCGCTCACGGCCGCCGCTGCTGGTGCTGGCCAGCAAACAGGATCTGCCGGGGGCCAGGATTCCCGCCGCCATGGCTGACGCCCTCGGCCTGCACGACCTGCCGCCCGCCCAGCCCTGGGGCCTTGCACCCGCCTGTGCCGTTACCGGCGAGGGTCTGCCCGAGGCCATGGACCTCCTGCGCCGCCTCCTCCTCAAGGCACGCCGGGCCTCGCTCTCACGGGGCTGACTTGCGGGTCACCCTATGCTTCCCGCCGCCCCCACCTCCTTCAGTTTATCCCTGCCCAGCCCCGCACCAAACCCCTGGACCCCCGAGGCGTGAGGCGATGGAGCCCGAGTACTCGTATGGGGACAGGCGGGGAACTACAGACAACTGAGTGCCACTGGTGGCTGACGTATGTGATAATGTATGTGTGTGTGTGTGTGTGTGTGTGTGTGTGTGTGTGTGTGTGTGTGTGTGTGTGTGAAGCGTGCATGCAGTGTTTGAAGGGGTGTATTTATAATATTTATTGTGCAATAGCCAGAAACGTCACACATACACAAGCACGTAGCCCGTACCCAGAGATCCGTCACTTGTGAGTCGCTCATCCGGGAAAAGTAATAGTTGGCAATCGTGAGACTATTGTGTGATCAGACCATTACACACACACACACACACACACACACACACACACACACACACACACACACACACACACACACACACACACACACACACACCGCTCCGGTAGCTCAATCGGTTAGAGCGCAGCGCTGCAAGGCTTCACGGTCAAACAGGCGGCGGTTCGAGCCCCGCTCAGGCCGGATTCTTTCCGTTGACTAGGAGTGGTTACTGTCCCCCCTTGAGCAAGGGGGATGGGGTGTGTGGTGTGTGAGGTCCTGGCAGTACCCAGAGATCGACGATAAAGAGCATGCACTTGCTCATATCGGGAGGGTACCTGCTGGTGAAAGCAAGTCCAACTCGTGATCAGGCCTTGGTGAATTACACACACACACACACACACACACACACACACACACACAGGCTCTGGTCAGTGTTACATGTAGTACAACTGTATTATACGTACGCGCATCCCTTGAGACAAATGTATATGTAAATAGCCGTATTTATAAAGATGTAGGAAATATATTTTGTTATACTGTTGAAACTATGTGGAAGTATTATTATCTTTACCACTCTTCTATCGATCTACGTTGGACGCGCACAGAAACTAATTCTCCTTTCATCATTATAGGACAAAACCAGGCACGGAAAAAAAACGAGAAAAACAAGAACAACAGCACCATAAAAAATACGAGTAGAAAGGAAGAACCAGATTAAGAACTAGAAAAAGATCAAGAACACGAATAACTAGAAGAACCAGCAGATCAAGAACAGGAGGAAGAACAAGAACCAGTAAAAATAAGAGGAAAAAAAACACAGACGGAGAAAGTGAACGTAAACAACATTACAAAGAGCAGTATATTAAAACTAACCGCGTGACCTGCTATGCCTCCTGACCCTCCCTGACCTGACCTGACCTCTTGTTTACCGTGACCGTGACCTCTGACCGCTCGTGACCCTTTATGACCCCCGCTGTCCCCACCAAAACAATCGAACAGAGAGGATTGAGAGAGCTTCAAAACATCTATTGACCCTCTTGGTAAAGTAACACGCAAACAGGTGATGTGGTGGTGGTGGTGGTAGTAGTAGTAGTAGTAGTAGTAGTAGTAGTAGTAGTAGTAGTAGTAGTTGAAGTAGTAGTTGAAGTGATAATAGATGTAGTTGTTGCTGTTGTTGTTGTAATAGTAGTAGTAGAAGTGGTAGCAGCAGTAGTAGAAGTAGTAGCAGCAGTATAGTAGTAGTAGTAGTATACAGCACTAGCAGCAGTAGTAGAAGTAGTAGCAGCAGTATAGTAGTAGTAGTAGTAGTAGTAGTGGTAGTGGTAGTGAAATATCATGCTTTGGGGGAGGAGGAGAGGGATATGCTAGCACTTCCCCCAAGACTGGGTGGGATGGGGATCACCAACCCTGAGAAGCTGGCAGATAAGAAGAACCAAAACTCCATCAGCCTTACCAGGTCACTCATCAACAGGATCATCGCTCAGGAGGCAGAGGGCGAGATAGACCAAACAGAAATAAGAGATATTAAAAGAAAAATCTCAGAAGAAAGGCAACAGGCCCAAAAAGACGAGCTGGACCGTCTTACACACCACTTGTCCACAGAAATGGGTAGAAAAATACACACAGCACAGGAGGCAGGCGCCTCTAACTGGCTAACGTCATTACCAATCAGAGCAAAGGGCTTCAGCCTCAACAAACAAGAATTTGTCGACGCCATTGCTCTGAGATATGGCTGGCCGATTGAGGGACTGCCTGATCTCTGTGCATGTGGATCACCAAATGATGTCACCCACACCATGAGATGTAAAAAAGGAGGCTTCGTCTGTATTCGACACGATGAAGTGAGGGATCTGACAGCCAGCATGCTCGGGGAGGTATGCCAAGACGTCACTACCGAGCCGGCACTGCTTCCCCTGGACGGCGAACACCTTCGGTACAGGACGGCCAATACCTCACAGGAGGCACGGGTTGATGTAAGTGCCCGCGGATTCTGGGTGCGCGGACAGCGGGCGTTCATGGACATCCGCATATTCGACCCGATGGCTGCCTGTCACCGTGAGCTGCCCCTGCAAGCCGCCCACCACAGGAACGAGCAGGAGAAGACAAGGGCATACGGTGAAAGAATCCAACATGTGGATCAGGGCAGCTTCACCCCCCTTGTCTTCACCACATCCGGCGGGATGGGTCCCAGGGCCCAATGCTTCTACGCACGCCTCGCGGAGCTAATCTCAGAAAAGAAGCATCAGCCAAGGAGCCACGTTGTCGCCTGGATGAGGTGTCGCCTCTCGTTCTCCCTGCTCAGGTCGGCCATCCTATGTCTCAGGGGCACCAGACACTCTGGCCCAAAAGCCACCAACATCTCCAATATGGACTATGAAGCCACAGTGGTGGAGAGTGACATTAGGGTGGGTCGGGAGTGACTTGAGTAGGGAAGGAAAGGGGGATCTAGACGTAATAGACGATAGGTGATTTAGTGTCAGGTAGTATTAGCGATATGGTTGGATGCCACAGTCATTAGCGAACAGAGTTGGGGCTAATGACCTCCAAACTATGGAGCCCTCCATGATTATGTGTCGGGAAAATAAACATGGGTGGAGGTATCATTTATGTAGTAGTAGTAGTAGTAGTAGTAGTAGTAGTAGTAGTAGTAGTAGTAGTGGTTGTTGTTGTTGTTGTTGTTGTTGTTGTTGTTGTTGTAGCACGAAGAAAAAGAAAAAATAGAAAAAGAAAAGAAGAAAAAGAAAGGAAAAAAACAAAAAAAACAAAAAAACAAAAAAGAAAAACAAAACAAGAAAAGAAAGAAAGGAAAAAGAAGAACAAATGCAAAAACAAAACAAAACAACAAAAACAAAAACAAAACATCAAAACAAAAAGAATAAAAAAGGAGAGCAAAACAGAGCACCCACACAAAACGTTGGTTACTCAGGAGAAAGCCGCCAGAAACGTTCCTCACAGCCCCACCAACACACACACGCGGCACTGGAGAAAGCGTCGCTGATTTCACGTTGGGCGACACGCTGGCGGCTGGTTCATATAATTATCCATTTTATAAGTTTCTCTCTTAGCTTCCAGGACTTTTTTATAACTTAATTCCATATCATATTTTTCTATCTCTTAACACAACTCCCAGACCTTGTAAGCATAACTGAATTTGGCATCATATTGTATTTATTTTATTTATTTACAAGCTTCTCTCTCACACACGGTTTCTTTTTTTTTTCATAACTGAATTTCGCATCATATATTCATTTATCTCTACCGCAATTCCGAGGTATTTTCTATGTATCTTTCACTTTAACCTCATATTGTATTTATTTTATTTATTTACAATCTTCTCTCTCACACAAGGCTTCCATATATTTTTTTTTTTTATAACTGAATTTCACATGATATATTAATTTATCTCTGATACAATTCCAAGGTGCCGTCTATGTCTCTTTCAGTTGAACCTCATTGTATTTATTTTATTTATTTACAAGCTTCCTTCTCTCACACAGTTTCCAGATTTTTTTATAACAGGATTTCACATCATTTATTTATTTCTGACATAGTTCCAAGATGCTTTCTATGTATCTCTGAGTTTACCATCGTTGTTTCGTGTATTTAATTTCTTTCACACGGCTTTCATAGTTTCCAAGCATCATTAAACTTAAAACAATATTATTCTGTTTATTTTCTCTCTCTCATGGTTTTTATAGCCTCTAAGTATCAATATGATTGATTAATAGTTTATTGTTGCAAGTAAACAACAAAGGAGAAGGGAGGAACTACTTTAACTCACCTGCATCGAGTATATATTAAGTATTGGCTTCGTATACCGTCTAACTTGGTATGTCCCTCTAATTATACGCATTATTTATCACTCTTTAGCATAACAACATCTAATTAACTACATGCATTCTTAATCATATCTAGCGTAACAACATCATTATTAGACAAATCGCTAAGATAACACAAACTACCTTTCTACTGGGTGGCTGAAGTGGTAGCGTGCTGGGCCCACATTCACCACGTGATGGACGACACGAGTTCGAATCCCCACGCTACCACCTCGGATTTTTCAGTTACCGCCGAGTGGCTTAAAACTACCCATGCACATGCTGTCCTGAAGAACACCCATCAACCCGGACTCTAGAGGAAACCGTCCAAGAATCAAGAACAAGTTCCGGGGGGCAGCATGAGCCCAGAAAAGATGGCGCCACTATAAACACTTGCCTGCGCCATGACGGGCTGGGGCCGAATACCATCCAGGCTCCTCAAGCAAGCCTACCGGCGCAATAGGCGGAGACGTAAAAAAAAAAAAAAAAAACAGCCCATGCAATAAGTATCAAGCATTAAATTTATCGGTTCCGTCTGTCCTTCAAATTCTAGTACTCATTCCTTATCATTCATAGCATAACATCATTAGTAGAGATATAGCTAAAATAACCCAGTCCGTTCTTTCTGTTTAAGCCCATTCATTAAGTTTGTGTTGGCTCCGAATCGTCACACCTGGTCTGTCCCTCTAAATATGCGCAGTTCACTTTAAATCATAATAACATCAATAGTATAGAGAAATCGCTAAAATAACACTAATTCCCTTCCTACTTAGGTTCATTCATTAGTAGAGTGCATTAATTATTACTTCCGAACACTCCAAACTAGGTTGTCCCTCTAATTATACGTATGCCTAATCATTCATAGCGTAACAGCATCGTTGGTGAGAAATCGTGAAATAACTCCCATAACACTCTTCCCCCTTCATAAAATATCTCCACATTCAATAAGTATCGAGTATTTAGTAGATTAGCGCCGTCTGTCCTTCTAAGTATACGTATTCCTAATCATTCTTTAGCATAACAACATCATTTTAGTGAAGAAACCGCTGAAATAACTCACATAACACTCTTTCCCCCTTCATGAAATATCTCCTCATTCACTAAGTATCGAGTATTTAGTAGATTAGCTCCGTCTGCCTTTCTAAGTATACATATTCCTAATCATTCCTTAGCATAACAACATCATTTTAGTGAAGAAACCGCTGAAATAACTCACATAACACTCTTCCCCCTACATAAAATATCTCCTCATTCACTAAGTATCGAGTATTTAGTAGATTTGCTCCATCTACCCTTCTAAGTATACGTATTCCTAATCATTCCTTAGCATAACAACATCATTAGTTGAGAAATCGCTTAAATAACACACATAACTCTTCCTCCGTCACCTCGTTCACCAAGTATCGCTCAGTTTCAAGCCACGGGTCAGTCGTCTCGCCCCGCGCGGTCCAGGCGTGTCCGTAAACTTTTGAGAGATCTTAGAAACTTTCTCACGGAAGTCCCCCATCGTCGGTCACTCACTCCTTCCCACTCCTGCTCACTTTCTCCTACTCTAACCTCATTTTCCCTCCTCCTCCGTCATTTTCCTCGGCTGTTGAATGCCCGGAGAAGCGCCTTTAGGATGTTTTAGCGTATTTCTAACCTTTTCTGTCCGTATTTACTCTTTGCTTGTGCCTAAAATGAGATGAATGTGCCTATAACTTCATTCTCCCTCCCTCCCTCGGCTGCTGAATGCCCAGAGATGCACCGTAAGCATGTTTTTGGCGTATTTCCAACCTTTTCCGTCCGTATTTACTCGCTGCTTGTGCCTAAAATGAGATAAATGTGCCTATAACCTCATTCTCCCTCCCTCGTCATTTTCCTCGGCTGCTGAATGCCCAGAGACGCTCCTCTAAGATGTTTTGGCGTATTTCTAACCTTTTATGTACGTGTTTACTCGCTGTTTGCGCCTAAAATGAGATAAATGTGCCTATAACCTCATTCTCACTCCCTCGTCATTTTCCTCGGCTTCTGAATGCCCAGAGATATATGCACCATAAGCATGTTTTCGGCGTATTTCTAACCTCATCTGTCCTTATTTACTTGCTGTTTGTGCGTAAAATGAGATATATATGAAACAGTACAGTCTCTTCATGCGTGTGGCGAGGACATTGAGATCTCGGAAAATTTCACATACCTTGCTAGCGTAGTTCATAACAGAGGTGAGTCTCGCCCAGGAATAAGTCTTTCAGCGGATTGACTTGGCCCACGGTGCTATGGGCTCGCTCAGCACAAGTATATGGTGAGGGGAGAGAATGGAGAGAGGAGAAAGTGAGAATGAGAGAGAGAGAGAGAGAGAGAGAGAGAGAGAGAGAGAGAGAGAGAGAGAGAGTGAGAGAGGGGGGGGGGGGGGGCAGCAGCACCCATTATGCCTCGCGTTCCTCCCCAGAAAGCTGATAAAACACGGAGAGGTCAAGTTTGGAGCATGTCTTGAGGCGGCAGAAAAAAAATAGAGAAAAAAGATGTATAGGTGAGTGTGGCGCCAGGTAGAGAGTGAGGAGGAGCTTATTGTTTTTATTATTATTATTATTATTATTATTATTATTATTATTATTATTATTAGTAGTAGTAGTAGTAGTAGTTGTTGTTGTTGTTGTTGTAGTTGTAGTAGTAATAGTAATAGTAGTAGTAGTAGTACAGTAGTAGTAGTAGTAGTAGTAGTAATATTAGTAGTTGTAGTAGTAGTAGTAGTAGTAGTAGTAGTAGTAGTAGTAGTAGTAGTAGTAGTAGTAGTAGTAGTAGTAGTAGTATTAGTAGTAGTATTAGTATTAGTAGTATTAATATGGTTGAGGCTAATGACCTCCAAACTATGGAGCCCTCCATGATTATGTGTCGGGAAAATAAACATGGGTTGAGGTATCATTTATGTTGTAGTAGTAGTAGTTGTAGTAGTACGTAGTAGTAGTAGTAGTAGTAGTAGTAGTAGTAGTAGTAGTAGTTGTTGTTGTTGTTGTTGTTGTAGCCGAGAGAGAGAATTATCTTGTTAGTACCTTCATTTTCACAGCTACTAAATTATTACCGACACCACCACCACCACCACCACCACCACCACCAACAACAACAACAACAACAACAACAACAACAACAACCTCAATACTTTCACTATATATTTGTCACCCGGAGCAGTTCAACCAAATAAACAGTTTCTTCACCAACACAATGGGTTAAGCTATGCGAGGAATGGGAGCGAGGCGTACGTCGATCCTCTATATGCAAGGTTTAAAGTGTCAATTGCAGTTATGTATAAGGTCTATGGAAAGTTGTTATAGAGTCGACATAAAGAGGATTAGGAGGGAAGTTGTATAAAGAGTTGTCTGGTTTAGCAAATGGATGTCTTTTTAATAGGGTAGTATAATTATGTGATCTACTTCTATCAATCTGTCTATCTATCTATCTATCTATCCATCTATCTGTCTGTCTATCTTTATTTTTCTATCTATCGAGAAGGAGAGATAAAGAGAAGAAGAAGAAGAAGAAGAAGAAGAAGAAGAAGAAGAAGAAGAAGAAGAAGAAGAAGAAGAAGAAAGAGGAGGAAAAAGAAGAAGAAAAAGAAGAAGAAAAAGAAGAAGTAAAAGAAGAAAAAGAAAAAAGAAAAGGAAAAGGAAAAAAGAAAAAAAAGAAAAAAAAAAGAGATGATGATGATGATGATGATAGAGGAAGAGGAAGAAGAGGAGGAGGAGGAGGAGGAGGAGGAGGAGGAGGAGGAGGAGAAGGAAGAGGAGGAGAAGGAAGAGGAGGAGGAAATGAATTAAGAGGGACCATATTTATTATTCTTGTCTGTGTGGTCTCAACATCTATGTAAATATGTGTACATGTCTGCGTAGCGGGAAGCCCTAAACGTAGGTAAATAGCTATAAATATTTCCCTTGTCTGGTGCAGTGTTGACTTTCCTAATCATGGGGTATGCAGCTCTATATTGCTTTAATTTATATGTGAGTTACTGAGCCTCAAGGCATATATATATATATATATATATATATATATATATATATATATATATATATATATATATATATATATATATATATATATATATATATATATATATATATATATAGTAAATATTTTGTCTGTCAGTCCATAGGGATTTAAATGCCATGGGAAAGCGGCCTGCCTAAAAAAATCGACTTCACATTATGGCAGATAAAACGTATTAGGCCTATCAAGACAAAAGTTCGGACAATGAAGAACTTTTTAAATATAACCACATAAAGGAGTAGTAAAACCTTCCTGAAAGTTTATTTTAATCCTGTGCTTATAAACAAACCGAGAAGTAGACTTAATTGCCGGATGTAGGCCTATAGGTAAACAATTAATAAACAATCAACATTAAATAACACACAACAAAATATATAGCCTACAATAAGCAATTAGATAAACACAAAACAATTCAATATAACAGAAAATTAATTGATCATATGAGTGTGTGGAACGTAGCCTATAGAGTTAATTGCTGGAGGCAAACTATTAACAAAAACAACAACAGCAATAGGCTAGTAGATATAAACAATAGACCCACAGATGATCGATGTTCTCGAAGGCTGCTTAATTACACCTGTAGCACCGATTAATTAGCCACTACTAAATCGTTGTGGCCATGTGTGGGGTGGATGTTATTTAATTTTGACTGATAATTCATTTTTTTCCTTCTCCAAACGGTTTCTGTTCTATGCATTCACCACACATGCAGAGCAGTGAAACTAAGCACAACGCAAGGAATACCCCCTCTAAGACTTCTGGAATATTTTAAACTATCAAATAAACCGAAACTAAAAGGAAATAAGGGAAAATAGATCATTGAGGTGAGTGGAGCGTCGACTTGGTGGATGTAAACAAACAGGCGGGGCGGCGAAGAGGAAGAGGAGGCGAGGCAGGCATTGTTGAGGGTCGGCCACACGCCCTGGCGCCCACACACCCACCATGCAGCTGTCCGTCAACACCAAAGCCCAGACCCTGCTGCTGGAGGTGGCGGAGGACCTGGAGCTGGAGAACTTCAAGGCGCTGGTGGAGGTGGAGGTGAGGGCGGCGGGCAGAGGAAAAGGGAAAACTGGCAGTGATGGGTTTGTTGTCCTCGTGTCCATTATTGCGTCACGGTGCTTGTCTTTGTGTGCTTGTGGGTGCTGCGTCACGCCCACGGGGGAGGGTTTGGTGTGGCGAGTAATAGTGAGTGAGGGGATGTGATGGAAAGCGAAGTGTGGGATTAAACAGAAGACAGGCGGACCCACGAAGCAGTTCACTGGGATATAGGGCAACGAAAGGTGTGTGTGTTTGTGTGTGTGTGTGGTTGGGTGAGTGTGTGTGTGTGTGTGTGTGTGTGTGTGTGTGTGTGTGTGTGTGTGTGTGTGTGTGTGTGTGTGTGTGTGTGTGTGTGTGTGTGTGTGTGTGTGAGTACAGGTGAGTTTTATTAAATGATGTTAGGTTAAGTACAATTTGTCTGACTGTAATCCAGCTTAGGTGTGTTTAGGTCAGCTTGCTCCAGTTGTGGGTACAAGAGGTCATATCTTCAAGCTTGCTCATGTTCGTTGTTCCCTTGAGTGCCGCTGTGGTTTCTTCACAGTTCATGTTGGGGGGTAGGGGGGGCTGGAGTGGCGGAGGGGGAGGCGGACTTCTTGTAAAGTATTACCGAAATGAATTCCCAATGAACTTTCCAGCCTATGTCTTATTGGATTATGTTCTGTTGTTTGATGAGGTTGGATAGGCTGGCGCATTGGTTGCTGAGACCTTTCGGTTCTTTACCTGACGGTTTACTGAAGCATGGCTCATAGGGAAAGGTCATCCAGGTAAGCTGAGGACATAGTACGCAGCCACACTCAGGGCCTCCCATTTGGCGCATTACATGCATGTGCGCAGAACCCCATGTATCAATCACCTGTATTTCCAAGTAAAGTTTCTGTTTCTTTTTTTTTTTTTTTTTTTTACCGGCTTCACTCCCAGTTGCCTGCCACCGCGGCACACTGCTATCATGCACGACAAAATGGATCACATTTGACCTGTGTGCTTCAGTACCTCCTCTTCTGTCCAAACGTTTAAAGTGTCACTGAGTCGGTATGGGCAGCATTGTCCAATGCCCACAACACCAAATTTCAATAAATTGGAGGCCATGGTGACATGTGGCAATCAGTAGGTCACTCCTGGGTCAATTGAAATCAGGGCTAGATGCCAGTCATCAAAAATAGGTTTACTTCATAACCAAAATTACCTAGTAACAGTAATTCTTTGCTGCAATAAAAAATAGTTGCAGCTGCATGGGTACGAGAGGAACACCTTAATGCTCAGCCAATGATGTTTTGCTACCATCATATTCATTTCAAATTTAGCTATTTCTCAGCCACTCATAGTTTCAAGTTAGCTAGTGGATGGGTAGGTATTAAGATTAATTAAAGCTACCAAGTTAATTAAAAACCAACTGCTAATAGAGGGGGCCCTCCTACCTGCCACAGGAGGCCTTTCCCCTATTGACCCCTAGATTTTAGTGAATGATAACAATTATTGCAGAAGTGAGTCATGTGCAACAAAAGTGATAGTAAGGAATGTTTGAGAGCACTGAGATTTATCGGAAAAAGTGTCGACCACCTGCTCGTGTTGTTGTTTCTGAAAAGGATAAGGAGTAAAACAGGTGATCCACAGCCCTGATCAAAGAGGCAGACATTTTCTATCGATATTTATCACACCAACTCAACGTGATAACTTCCTGCCTCCCGTGGCCCCGCTGCACACGACTTTCTGCTATTGTTCATCACTGTGCTATCCAAAGCCCTTGTGCAAGAATTAAACAGTATCTTCTTTCATTCCTTTCGCTGATGAACTCCGAAATAGCCTTCCTGTGTCTGTATTTTCTACTGCCTACGACTTGAACACTTTCTTGAATGGAGTATCAAGACACCTCTCCAACTGATTCTGACCCTCCTTCGGCTACTCTTACTATATAAAATAATAGTCTGTCCAAATTAACTTAGCCAATTTGCACCGAGAAGCCCCTCCCCCATACTGGCTAGGCTCCGCCCCCCTCTCACCTGATTGGCTGTTGATGACATCATACATTGTATCAAAGACACGTACAAAATATATATGATTGAGATAATCTAGCTAGTTTCATGATTAAGAAATATTCGTAATATAATTGAATGACGCCACTCTAACAATCAATGACATCACCTGAGAAACAAAGTACAATCATAATATTGCCATTTTCAATGGAGAACGGGCCCTTCAAAGTAAGCATTGAAGACGATAGTAGGCTACCTATTAAGTAATGCACACTTTCGGTCATTATTTCCTACATAGCTCATTCACATAGGCATATCATATCCAATCACCATAAAGAAAGAAAAGGCTCATCATTTATTCCTTCCTGTCGCCTAACTGACGTTTCTTTTTCTTCAGCAGGCCATCCCTGCTTGAGGAGTATAGGAGTCAAGGGAGGGCGTCAGGGGGGAAGGGGGATATAATAGGAAGTAAAAGATAAAGAAGGGAGGAGGCATACTGGTGATGACCATGTAAAGGGGGGAGGCGGTGTAAGCGGCCAGCGTTCGAGAGCGACGTCCTGGAGGACATGGGTTCAAGTTCCGCCCACCGCTACAAGCTGACAATTATCAGTCATCGCCGAGTGACCAATGACTACCACACACTGTTCTGAAGTCTGACGACCATCTATCACCCCGGACTCTAGATTAACTCTCTAAAGAGGATCTAGAATGAGCTTTGGAGGAGAGCATGGGCCAAGCAAGATGGCGCCACTATAAAACACTTGCCTGCGCCATAACGGGCTGGGGCAGACCACCAGGCCTCACCAAGAAAGCCTACCGGCGCCATAGGTTAAACGTAACGAAAAAACAATAGGTCGGTGTTAAAGATTTTTCAGTGGCCATCAGCCGA